>NC_068359.1:78541601-78681685 GCF_020536995.1 Dreissena polymorpha
TTAGCCTGTGCGGACTGCACAGGCTAATCTGTGATGACACTTAGTACGCACATGCATTATGCCCAGGTTTCTCAAAACGCGTCTCAAATGTATACCATGTACCTCAAAGTCAAAGTACAGGTTGTCACTCAGATAGCTTTATGTGTACATAATTATGTTTAAATTATTGTCGATCTACAAGTTGACTAGTTCACCCTGTGTGTAACTCGTACATTCCTTATTGTGCATGTATTTGTTTTTTACGTGACGAGGAAACTGTCAATCCGTAAGTAATCAATAATTCATAATAATTCAAAATGAGCCGTACGTTTATGAGGGCCGGATTTAATATATCGTATAAACCCTCTGAACAAAGACAATCGCAAAACTTTCGTTGCGTTGGTGGACCAACCATGTTGATTGGGTCTCTTTTTTTATTTCTTAATTCTTTATTGACTGGTTTAGTTTAATTCAATTATTTAATTCAAGTAAATGTCGTTTCATTAAGACACATTTGCAAAAACAACAAATGTACATTATTAGCTCAACAAAACAACTTTTTATTTTATAAGTGATTCCTTTTATTGCCCACGGCTATATGCGTTAATATTGATAATGATACTGTTCAGCCGTATGCGACATTATGGATTATGATACTGTTCAGCAATATGCGACATTATGGATTATGATGATGTTAAGCAATATGCGACATTATGGATTATGATGATGTTTAGCGATATGCGACATTATGGATTGTGATACTGTTTTGTCATATCTGTTATTATGGATTATGATACTGTTCAGCAATATGCGACATTATAGATTATGATACTGTTCAGCAATATGCGACATTATGGATTATGATGATGTTAAGCAATATGCGACATTATGGATTATGATGATGTTTAGCGATATGCGACATTATGGATTGTGATACTGTTTTGTCATATCTGTTATTATGGATTATGATACTGTTCAGCAATATGCGACATTATAGATTATGATGATGTTAAGCAATATGCGACATTATGGATTATGATGACGTTTAGCGATATGCGACATTATGGATTATGATGATGTTTAGCGATATGCGACATTATGGATTGTGATACTGTTTTGTCATATCTGTTATTATGGATTATGATAATGTTCAGCAATATGCAACATTATAGATTATGATGTTTAGCAAGATGCGACATTATACACTTATTTCATGGATGCGCGGTGAACAGTCAAAACTGTTTCCCAAGGTATCAGGGATGACTTTGGTACTGTTGCCCGAGGCCGATAGGCCGAGGGCAACAGTTCCAAATGTCAGCCCTGATACCGAGGGACAACAGTTTTGACTGTTCACCAAGCATCCATGAAATAAGTGCTTTATTACCTGATCAAATTTCCAACATAGAAATAACAGCAAACTTAATTTTTATTTACACACAACAGTAATCGATAAAATAAATAATTTTGACTGTTTAACTGTAAAATGACGTCATTTTTCAACGAAATGACGTCATTATTCCAGCGGGCAACAGTATATAAATATTACATGGCTGACAGGGTGACAGTAAATTTGTCAACTTGAGGAAATACTGTCAACCGAGGCGAAGCCAAGGTTGACAGTATTTTTCCGAAAGTTGACAAATTTACTGTCACCCTGTCAGACATGTAATATTTATTTTATTATACCGAATAAACTATTAAAACATGAACAATTAATATGAACCATGAACAATTTAAATATTCAATAATTGAATTTTGTTTCAGCAATGAACAACCATTAGTTTGTTGAGTGGTTCAGATTTACGGGCAGAGCAAAATGAACTTCGCTTTATTCGGCACCGACCTAGTAATCAATTTATCCCATCAATTTTCTTAGTTGTCAATTATTTCTTTAAAAATATAGATCTATTACAGAAACAGCTTTCCGTATTTTTTTTTAATCACTTGATTACGCAATTTATGACGTACTTGTGTGACGTCATTTCGGTGACGAAACATTTTGGGACAACAATATAGACGTGGTGTTTTTTTTTATTACAGTAAAATATTTGTTTAAAGCATCGAACGATCCAAACGTATTTCGGATTGTGTGTTTGTCATGCATACACCTTAAGAACAGACACTGGAAGTGTATATCGTTGTAACTTTATTGTTATTAGCATTAGATTAAAGTTGCCTTTGAGGTAAGCGTGTCGTTTATATACTAAATTGATTTTCTTTTTGATTCCTGTCAAAGCTTAAATAATGGCATTTATCTATTATAGAGCACAGTTTCAGCTGAAATCGATATTTTAATTACCAAAATACAACGGACACGCAAAACTGCGTACTGCGCATGCGCGAATGGGACAGTATAATTTTCGAACATTCCGCACGTGATTGCTAAGGCAGCGGGATACAGTATTTTTTTGTCAGTAAATTTTTTCCCGCTGGTGGCACTTGATTGCTATGGCAAGCGGGATACAGTATATTTTGGACAGTAAATTTATTCCCGCTGGGTCTGACAGTATTTCTATGTCACGATGGCCTATGGGAGTATAGCATTGTAAATAAATGTGAGGTATAATAATTCAAACTGTTGACCGGTCAACAGTTCGATATTCACCGGTAACAGTTCAAAACATTGCAATTTCTTTTTCGACGAGGAAAATAGCAAAAAAAAATAATTAATTATCATTTATATAAGACATCAGGTAATAATATAGATTATGATACTGTTCAGGCCGTAGTGCGACATTATAGATTATGATACTGTTCAGCCATATGCGACATTATGGATTATGATACTGTTCAGCCATATGCGACATTATAGATTATCATACTGTTTAGCCATATGCGACATTAATAGATTATGATACTGTTCAGCCATATGCGACATTATAGATAATCACACTGTTTAGCCATATGCGACATTATAGATTATGATACTGTTCGGCCATATGCGGCATTATAGATTATGATAATGTTTAGCAATATGCGACATTATGGATTATGATAATGTTTAGCAATATACGACTTTATAGATTATGACACTGTTCGGCCATATGCGACATTATAGATTATGATAATGTTAAGCCATAAACGACATTATGGATAATGATACTGTTAAGCCATATGCGTTATTAACGGATTATGATAATGTTTAGCCATATGCGTTATTATAAAATTATGATACTGTTTAATATTATGTTTATGATCTCTTTTAATAAATAAGATGAACTGCTTGTCTAATTCCATGGGTTAGCCTTTCGTCCATTTTTAAAACTACATATTTATCATTTTCCAATCTTAACACACTTTTTCAAGTGATCATTACTAACTCAATAAAATGTTATGTTTTATTGATATTGTACGGCGGGCCATGCCATTAATTACGGTATTTCTTTACAATGACGTGAATGTAAAGATATTGCCTTGGTACGGTTACACCAAACAGAAACGCAATATAAGCATGCTTAATTTCCCATTTAATGGCATCTACATCGTCAGCAAATATTGTACTAATAAGTTTGCTAATTATGATCTATGTAAGTGGGACTGTATGACAGTTCATCAGATAAGGGCACTGTCTTCTTTTTAAATGAAGGCGACATCACCAAGATTTCGTCTTCCTCGTAAAATTCTAAGCACTCGCGCCTCGTTTGTTCGTTGGTTCTTTGTCTGACACTTGCGTGAATTCCTTGAAATCTTTGGAGAACAGAAAAAAAACATCGAATTAAATCACTACAACTTGACTATAATATTATTACATTGTATAACAACCATATAATTTTACCAAATAAACATCGACAATTACATACCATAACCTCCATTTACAGACGGGTGACACATTTGTGAGAGTATCCACATCTCGCGACTGTCGAAGCATGGGCTGAACAAAAACATTTCACGTATATAGAGGATGTCCTGTTTAAATTATACATGTATAAACTACAAACGAATTCATTTTTTATAAGGTGAGGTAAGGTTTCAGATATTTTTCAAATACTATGGCTGTAATATCTTATATTCAAAAGTAAAATTAAACGATGTGTTCTAGTTTATAAGTTTTTTAAAGCAAAATAGTCTTTTACAAGTATTACATGGATGTATAAATGATGTATAAAAAATAATAAATGTTTTCGCAGTATCGACCTCCCGTTCACGCAGCACAATCTCGCTACTTCGTATCGCGATCTCACATTCCCACTTCGTGTTCTCGATCTACATACTATCACAATCTAGCGTTCTCGGATCGTAATTCGCTCCTTGGTAACGGGTCTTTGTTTTCTTCGGCTTGTAAACCACCGGATTACACGTGATTCAACAAAATACCGTAGCGTAGTGCATATGATGTCCGCTTGTGAACCAGAGATCATGGATTTGATCCCCACGGTGGGAGCATTCCCGGAAGTAAATCAAACTGGTTCTACACAGAAAAGGACTCAGGCTCCCGATGCAATTGAGCTTAACCCATTTATGCCTAGTGGACTCTCCTTCTAAATTGGATCAATTAACGACCAAAATTAGGGATGTCAAGTATATTTCTTTATTTAGAATATTTCTTACAGAAAGTCCTTTAAGCAAACAGCGCGTCTAATCTGGGTCTACGGTGTTTGCCAAGGCCTTTTTCTAGACGCTAGGCATAAATGGGTTAAATACTTGGGTTTAAACTAATCGCCGGTGCCGACACGCCGTACCAAACGACTTCCCATACCTTCTCTGTCTGGGATTGCCTGGTCGTGTCACATCTACATTGGTGTCCAAATCAGAGCCATTATATGTCGCGCTGTCTGGAAAATACACAAGAACATGCCAACGTATCCTTGTGCGCAAAGTACAAAAATATTTAAAATGAAGTCTCAAAGACAGAGACATTTTTGTAAAACATTTTGATGTGTATTGAGTTATTTAATCTGTTTGGTAACAGATGCCTAATTTTCATTTTTAATTGTTATAATAGGCAATTAGTACAATACATCCAAATTAATACGCTCAAGCTGTAATGGATGCCTAGTTTATAATAAGTGCAGTTGAAACATTGAATTGGCACGTTGCCGAATATTCCGACATGGGTACTTTTAAATACATCTCAGAGTGCGGACGAATTAAGAAATCATTTGCGCCAGATACACGTCATCGCAATATATCGGATGGAGGCAACGAGTGCTAACATAATGCCTAATGTACATACTTTGCTGTGTGATAAATACATTCTGAACATACATTAAATGAGCCGTGTTCTGTGAAAAGGGGGTGTAATGAATGTGCGTAAAGTATCGTTCCAGATTAGCCTGTGCAGTCCGCACATGTTAATCAGGGACAAAACTTTCCGCTTTAATGGTATTTTTCGTTTCAAGAAAGTTTCTTTTTAGCCAAAATCCACTTAAGGGCGGAAAGTGTCGTCCCTGATTAGCCTGTACTCGCTGCAACCGGCTAATCTGGGACGACACTTTACACACATGCAGTTATCCCCTTTTCACAGAGCAAGGCCCCAATACATTCGGTGTTGGGTGTCCATCCATGTGTTTTAAGTTCGAATGTTCTCATAAGTCAATTTGTTTTCTTTTCGAGTCAAAGAAATATTAAGTTATCTATAAAGAATAAATAACTAGCCGATATCAGTGTGCATTGTTAAGCCACTAATTGGCATTTATTCGAGTCGTTAATTTGGATACATACACAACCATACATTTGTTAATGTTTACCAGAAAAGGAGCACTAAGTATGAAGTATAATGTATCGGTGTAACTAATTATCATACCAGAAGATGAACAAGGGGCAAACGGTTGCAGCTCGTAATTCTTCCTACCCTCATCAACACCAACATCAATAAAGTCTTATTCACTTACTAACATATGTCTGTACTTAATATTTGACAATGAATGTTTGCATTCTGAATGCGCTTAAACAATGTTTTGCCGTACAGAAGCAACTTTTGTTTTATTCAATGCCCTCCACCGCATTACAGTGTCCGATACACGCGTTTGATCACGCATTTACATGCATTTACGGCTAATTTGTAACAACATCTTGTCCACTACAAAGTAGTACCTGCGAACCCGTCTGGGAGGGAAAGGAAGGAGTTGATTTTGGGCTCTGACATACACCACATTTCCATTGCGGTAAAACATGGACTGAAAAAGTGTGTTCAGAGAGTCTTTAATGTATTATTTAATGTGTAATATTATAATGCATTCATAATATATAATACTTTAATGTAAAATGTAGTCTTTTTGCACTCTAGAGTTATTTTAAATTCAACAGTGTCATTAATAATCTTTTGTCAAAACTGTTTAATTTATACAAAAAATCGCAATTACGATATTAATATAAATTATAATAAGAGCAAACATCAATGAATTTATACCACACACTATGAGAACATCAACATGTTCTTGTACTCAGTATTCGCGATACCAACAACGACTAGATCATACATAATCCTTTTAACAGAAGAGCATATTATACAAAATCACTTCGCCTTACATTACACTGCTTCGAGTTAAAGCGACAATATAAATGGCAATATATGATATAAAATAAGAAGAGTAACTATCGGAAAGTTTTTCCCCATTCGACATCCGGAAATTTGTAATAAGCGGAAATTCGACCTAACCGAATATAACGATGTTCAGCCGTAATAGTTCTACCAAAAAGTTATGTCATTCACCACTTGCAGTCTTCGTCAAACAAAAACTAGAGAAAAACAACAACAACATATGTTTGAGGTCCACATAAACTGCCCGAACAGTTAGTGTTTCTTCTAGCTATAACTATTCTGCATACTCCTAAGTGCAATTAAAATGCATTTAAGCCACCAATACTAAAATGAAGAACGGACCAAAAATATTGAATACAAAAAATAATTACATTTACGATAACATATGGTCCATAACGGATTTGAACAGTTCGTGGACATTTGCTTTCAAGAAGCGTTTGAGACTTGCCTAATCGATTTCTTGCGATGCAAATGTGACTCGCTGGTAGTGGCGGCAGCGGTCGTGCGCTCTTCCCTCAGCCAGTCCGGAAGTTGGCTCCGTTCGATGCCCCGAGGTTGCGGCCTCTTGGTAGGGTTCAGATGGTCCCGGCGTGAAGGGACGGGCTCGCGCTCGAGGCGAGAAGGGATGTAGTTGCTGTACAGATTATGGTCATGCGATTGTTAAAAGTTAGAAACAATTGGAAATAGAAGTTGAATGTGTTAAAATTACTTTGAATTATCCATTGCCCTCGTTCGAAACGTCAAATTTACTTGAGTCGCTGCACAGAGGTCAGTGTTTATCTTGTTCAGATCCTTCGTATAGTTTATTCTTATGCTATGCCACCACCCACAACCACACTTCAGTAAATCTATGAGGGATAGTTTTCCCGCTACAGGTCACGAACCTGCTACCGCAGAAATACTAAAACAACATTCTACTATCGCTCAATTGGTTCTCGGCTCAGGCACTACTTTAAAGTACGCCAGGTACTTAAAGTAAGCTACGATGTACATCGATTACGGAAAATATGCCTTAAGGCGCATGGTCATACTCCGGTGTACTTTTTGGTAAATTGTCAGTACCCCTTGTACTTTTAAGTAGCACTTGTGCCAAACATGACCCAAAACGAGCTCTGTCTTCACAGCTTACCTGGTGAATGTTATCCAAACATAAACATTCCTTAGTGCACATTGTATCTCAAATAAACCCAATTGTGAATGCATCTAGGACCTTGGTGTGAGAGGGAGACTCGGACTACATCGCAATGGTTCACGAGATCATTCGTGCCCCAGAAAGTGGTATCTATGTTGCTGTACTTTTCGTCCATAACATTCACCAGTTCATCGGTAAATACATATAGTATTTTTATGCTTTGATAGCCTTTTAATTGGGGCAATTGCGCTTTACCGGTACGCAACACCTAACACCTAACGCAACACCTTACACCTAACGCAACACCTAATAATCCTTTTTATCCTATATATTTCTTTAGTATCGGGGATACCGCCCCAAAACCCCCGCTTTATCGATAGTGGTAAACAACTGCGTACCGCAAAAGTGCAAACAAGCCTTTTAATTTGAACCTTGACGGTGTTAATTTCTATATTAACTTTAATGTTTTGAAAATACTTCTTGGCCAAATGCGAGTACTGGGGATTTTTTTAAAACTTATTTGAAGTCTTCTTTTCGTGTTTATGTGTTTGCTAGTTTTTTTTCTGGTGGTTCTGCTGAAGTTTCATTAGTTTATTATTTCTATTGGTTATAAAATATACTGATACCACTGCTGCATCATAAAATGATAAAATGCACTAAGTTTTTAATTAAGAGCTTTTAAATAACAACTGAAATCATACGTTTCTGAATCCAGATCGGGATAGCTTTGTCGGTTTGCCATGAAACACTCAAGACTGAATTGTACGTAAACTTCTGCGACGACTCGAGGAGTAAACAGAAATTAGCAGGTAAAATTAATTCGATCACCTCACTAAATAAGCGTGTTGGTATAAATGGCGTTGCTTGGGAATCGCAAACAGTCGTTTCTAACGCCAATGTAACGCTTTCTACGTCATATGAACCAACGTCATGACGTAAACAATCGAAAAAGGCCCGCTACATCAATACATGTATATCGATTGTAGGACAAACGGCACTCGGGCTGTTTTGTTTGCATTCCCGGACAATTGGCACCTCTTATATTTGTCGACCAAATTTTCCAACCGGACAATCGGCACCCACCTTTACAGCTGCAAACAGTCTTTAAAAGGGGGCGATTTATAAAGCCCGTCAACATTTTGTTGGACTTTGTCATATTGATTACCGTAATTACCCTTAGTTTTTGGACCTTCAAAAATAATGATATGATATTTATTTTGATTCTGAAAAGTTAGATACAAAAAATATTTAAAAAACTACATTTATACAGGTTTCCGAAAATTTAGAGACACAACATAATTGTGTCAGAAAATTAAGAGATACTGTACAATCAGATATTGATATGCAATATGTATAGCGTACATGGTTTCAACGAGTAATATCACCTGCTTGCAACACACCACGAGTATAAATTTATTTAATATACGTTTGCTCTTTATTTAAAATAATTGTACCTGTTTTATTTTCACACAGAAAGTTACTTTAAGGCTGTACTTTTACCAACGATTTCAAAGATTAGTATTCTTTTTACCGATACTTTAACACGAACTTCGACTTAATGCAAGGAAATAAAAATCTGCAGACTTATCAATTAATTATGGATGAAAAAGTCGTACCTAAATTTCTTACAAATGGTATCAAACCAATTCGCAGATAAGTCTAATTTAAATTATTTGATAACAGAACAGTTCGCCTTCTTTCAACGAATGTTTTATCGCAGCAAAGTCGAATACAGTCAATTGTCTTTAGCAGCGAAAAAAACCCATAAATGTGTGATTGCCTTTAATCACATATCAAAATTAATAATTTCGTCTCACATGTTACACATTGAATCTAGGAAACATTTTAATATTCTTTAAAACGAACGTAAATGTATTATATGTATCTCAAATATAATCGAAGACGAGTATCATTTTGTATTTGTATGTCCTCTGTATACCGATATTTGAAAATTGTATAATGACAAATTCTATTATAACCAACATAGTATGAATATATTTATACTTTTGTTAACGAATACTGACACTAAAATTCTAACGCATCACACGATATATTGTAAACAGGCTTTTACAGTGAAAACTGAGACATTGAATGCAAACGTGGAGTATTATCATGGCCTTATTGCTTTTTTTAAAACAGTGTATGTACTATTGTGGTCACTTTCGTTTCACCATGCATGTGCATGTTGCTTATTTATTGCCAGTTTCGTATAATATAACAATGAACTTGATTTGTTCAGGTTATATGTATACACTTTCTGTTGTGTTCTCTTTAATCGGGTGCCGATTGTCCGGTAGGAAAATTTCATCGGGTGCCAATAGTCCCTGGGGACCGTTTCAATAAACATCGCAGTACACATTTACGATACGATACATTTTTCGAAGATACATAATTGCTCAAGTCCATATCATATGATAATACATTTTCAGTACTTAATTAATTACATTGGCATCTCAAGCGCCGTATATATTAGACGAGCATGGCGAGCTAGTTCGTCTACTTATTAAGATAACAAAATTCTCTCGCAAGTTAAAATAGTCGTACGATCGTTTATGAAACGGCCCCCGCGGGTCGATACAATTTACGAGGTTCCGATTGTACGGGAATAAAAACAAACGCAGGGAGCCGCGCTGTCCGGATACCCAATATTTCTGTATGCTGTGTTCCCATTGTCGTGCGATCGTGCGAACCGACACAAACACCCCGGTTGGATACACGTTACTGATCGTAGAATGAGCTCGTAGTATTTCTCCGAGTTTTCAGGTCAAGATACGGTATGGTGACCGTTCCTAATGAAACGCTGTTCTCAATTGCTATCAGTTCACAACTTGACATTTACAGCAGCCTCAATTCAACACGGTCTGATCTCCGAGCGTGGCCGATGGCGAAAATCGATTTGCGAAGGTGCAATACCGGGCTCTGATTAGTCGGTAAAAATAGTCTTTTCAGACGTCACATTTCGATAAAAAGACGACAAATGGTTAAAATCAACTATTATCTAACAAAAAACAGCGAAAAAACGGTACCTTATTTTATCACTGGAGCATACCTTTAAGATTTCAGAAGGTCCAAAGGGAATATTTAGAATTATTTCACTAATGTGTCCCTACTCACTACGATAGGGTTTGTCGAATTAGTACGTTCTCGTGCTAGGAGATACGATGCTTGCCGTCCTCTACTACGATACAATACAACTTGATACAATGACCCCGATAAGCAATTAACCCTTTCCCACCAACAAGATTTAAGTTTAAAAGGCTTCATTTGCAACCCTTAGATACTGATGAGCAGCAAACTGAATAAAACCTTAAAGACTGCGTGTTACTCGCAGGCTGTTCTGGTTTTATGCTGTTTGTACATAGCCATTTTCACTTTGCCTCTGGGTGAGAAAGCGTTAATCGCAGTTGATCGTTTAATTCGTTAAATTGTACCACCATAGGTTCATGATTAAATATAATTTCCATGGGGGCGCCATTCGTGATCTACCGGGTAGTCAGAAAGCGGCATTATATTTTAATTTGAATTTAGCGATGGTTCCGCATTGTATTTATATTTAATGTAATGTGAATTTCCGTCGCAATTTCGTCGTCCCTAAAGTATATAGTTTTTACCAGGATATGGTTGTAAAATTTATCACGAGTCTTCGTGCTTAAACAAAATACTTTTGTAGTTTATGACATATTAATCCGCTTTTGTAGATCATTGTCAAAATGACTGCAGCTTTGTAAATTATTTATGTCATGCGTAAGAGGATCATCGGTTTATTATGAAAGCATCTTATCATTACAAACTTGTCATTATTGTAATAACTTCCTTTTTACATAATACAATCAGCTTGTTTGGTAATTATTTAACGACAATTCTTAATGGTTAAAGCAGAACTAATCGGTGGTTGCGTAAGAATTACTTAAGCTTAAATGATGCTGTATTTCGCATTTTTCTGTAGAAATGTTGTTACAGTTGTATGTTTAAAGTAACGTTTTGTGTATATGTATATCGTTAAACTTCTTCTTTGAGCTAAGAAGTACTATTAATATGATAATATTGCTGTCATAGCCGCGGTTCATTCATATATGGTACAGGGTACATCACGTTTCTGGTGTGCTGAAGGCATATATACAGTAATATATTACACGACCAATGCACGACAAGGAGCGTCTGTCACGACTCAGGATATAATTCTGTGATTTTGGCTACGATACATAAATTAAAGGTAATATAAAAATAATTAAATGGATGCTTTTAATTCTCTCCCCATTCCGTGAACGCCTTCTAAGCATCCCCTCTAAAGGCACCAAACACTGGCTCTGTCCAGACAATGGACTAGGGGTGGTATTCCAGAAACATCTTAAGTCATTTCTTAAATAATTTCACTTAAGTTCAAAATTACAATGCTTTTATTTCTTTACTAGATAAGGAATCACATGTTTCTGTTGTTATTCCTAAAATAACATTGGCCTAATGATGTTATTTTGATGTAATTCTTGATGCCAAACTATTGCAATAAAGAATAAATAGTCTCACCATTTACCACTTACTTATTAAGAGCTGTGTCTAGTCCCTTTGAAAGTTAAATTTAATTAAAGACCTTTCTTACTATATTCAAGTTTTAAAGGATTCATTTCCAACCTTAGATACTGATGAGCAGCAAACAGCATAAAACCTGAACATACTGCGAGTTACTCGCAGGTTGTTCTGGCTTTATTCTGTTTGCACATAGCCATTTTCACTTTGCTTCTGAGTGGGCTAGGATTAAAATAACGGCCATATCTCGTCGGAGCCCATTCTTAAAATAGCAACAAGCATCTTGTATGACTCGTATCAGATATATGTTACTGAAAAACACAGAATTATTTATCTATAATCCGTTTTTATTTATGGATTCATCCATGTAATATTTACAATGAAAAATGACGGATTCACATACCTTAAGCAGGACCTTAACAAAACAATATGGAAAAGAAGCAAAACAAAGTAGTACATTGATAGGAAATTATTCATTCACAAATTCAATTAAAAACAATATGAAATTAAAATGAGAACAACACAATATTGTTCAAGACTTGTTTAAATCTCGATACTTTTTGTCCAATTGTTTCGATCTATGTTGCTTGCTCTGGGTATGTTGAGCAAACTGTATCTCTGTGTTCAAAGTTGTGTCACACATCGGGCAGTAAAACTTGCCGCTGGGGGTTCGATAGTTGGTCACATCGATGTTTACCCTCGGCTTCAGGGGCCTTTCTGGTCTGAGTCCACCTGGAAATATATAGGGAAAAAGTGTTAGATAAATACTGCACACATTGATTTTCCCATAACTCAAAAATGGGAGACAAATATGACAAATGTCGACCAGACAATTCCGACTTGAATAAGAGATGTATCAGGGGGCTACAGCTTCTTTCAAAACACAAAATACAGAAAACAGTTTAGACCGATTTATTTAAGCTCGATTACATCAAAAGCCTGAGGCTTATTTGTAACACCCTTGATTATGTTTCCTGGGACAAGAACCAGTACTTAGTGTCTATGGGAGAGATCTGAGAATGCTCCAACCGTGGGGATCAAACCCGTGACCATCTGGTCGCTAGGCGGACACCATATCCAAAAATACAGAAATAAACCACCTTATGATTGGTGATAATGCAAAATACAAAAGATTGTCAGAAGTCGCCACTAACTTCAACGACTTTTTAATGTAGGACAACATAATTGCATATGCACTACATGTTATTCCTTTTATGAGAACAAATCCATGCGTGTTTGAATACTGTACATTGAAAAGTGAAGGAAAAGTTTGCAAGACAAACTTGCCTCTACAGACAGACAAGATGAACAGATTGACATCCATGGTGAGTTCATTAATGCCCCCTTCATTTCATAGTCATACCCAAGACTTAGCACAATACATGCACCTTACCAAAACACAAACAAGGTCACGGGGTCACTTAGTGCGTTTTAAAAATTGAGCATGGTATCCGCTGTTTTATGTGAAGACAACATGCAAAATATTCTGCGTCAATGCGACATGTGGGGTAATTCCTCACGTCTGTGACAAAGATCTAGTTATAGTGGAAGATGAACAATAAAATAAATAAATATAATTTGTAAGGATGTGCCGTATTCATAGTGTTATTATCTACAGTTGTTCTTTATCTTCAGTATAAATGTCCACTAGTAATAGTCATACAATTGTTGCAAACAGATGCTGCTTTTCTTAGAAACTGCTGTTTAATTTTTACTCTTTTTAATCCGTATACATGTAAGCCCACCTGTCAGAGCACAACATGATCACCATTTGTCTGTTGTATGTTGTGCACTGTCAACACTTTTTTGTGAAAACTAGAGGCCACAAGGTTATTCAGAAAAAGCTTGTGAACCCAGGCAGGAGAAGTGCTAATTGGTTCACTGACTGCTGTGCTATGAATTAACCCTTTGCATGCTGGGAAATTTGTCGTCTGCTAAAGTTGGAACATGGGCCATGCCGGGTCAAAAACTAGGATGCGGTGTCTCATCAGGGTCTGCGCTGTTTGCTTCAAAAAAATTCTTTAAGAAATATTCTAAATTTAGAAATAATTATACTAGACATCCCTAATTTTGGAAATAAATTGATCCAATTTAGAAGGATTCGAGAGTCCACTAGGCATAAATGGGTAAAATGGATTTTTTTGCCGTTTTCTACAGTATTTAACCCTTTCAGTGCGGGAACCGAATTTTAAAGGCCTTTGCAAACAGTTTGGATCCAGATGAGACGCCACAGAACATGGCGTCTCATCAGGATCCAAACTGTTTGCTATTCTGATAGTATCCTTTAAAAAAAATCGAAGAAAATGCTTATTTTACAAATTCAGCAGACGACATTTTAGCAGACAACAAATTTCCAAGCATGCAAAGGGTTAACCTTGTAATGACCAATGGACAGAAAAACAAATAAATGAACAAATGCGCATATACCTTCATACATCTATAAAAAAAGTTGAGTTGAAATTTCTCACACACAGCGAGTCACTTGTATATAAATTGTGTCCATTATTGAAAATTGCACCATTTTAGCTCTTTAGTGGTCAAATATACATGTACAGAAAAAGGCGCTTAAAAATTGTGTTTCAACTGACTCCACCCCACCCCCATCAAAAATTACATTTTATCAAATAACATCGTAGAAATTGTTTCCATAATTCTTCTTGCGTCGCCTGCGTGAAGCCATAGACTCCTCCTCCTCGTTATCGCTCGTCTCCTCGATAAACTCAATCGGATCTGGATTGTCGCTGAAGAAATTTGCGGGACCGTCAAAGCGTTTCGTGAATGCGTCATTCCTTGTCGGTTCCCTGTAGGGCCTAACGATGAATCCATCTGGTACCCGCATCCCTACAAGAGACAGTAGCTATCTGAGAACAGGGATTTTGATAGTCAGTTTTTAATACACTGATTTGATATACCGCATGTGATTTTTAAAGTCCATTTTAGTTGAGCTGATTGAATTAAGTGTATTGGATTTTGACAGTCTGTTAAAATGCGCTGATTAATTTTAAACTCTGATTGTTAATTCTGCACTCATAATTTCTAAATTGGTCAACATTCTGAGGAGAACAGGGATTTCACTGTGATCTGAATACTAAACTATAGGTTAAAAACACACACAAGTGTTTAAGAATCATTATGTGTTCTCAAATCAAAAAGATTTTCTTTAAAGCTAGATAAGTGAAGTGGTGCTATCCAAATACCTCACAAAATCCCTGTTTTCAAATTTCTACTCTCTCTGTCTAACCTTTACGAATGCACACATGTACACAAATTTTGGTCTAAAAATGGTCATAAGGAATGGAATGAATGATGATCTAACTAGGCGCTTTAAATACAAGAATTTTTTTCAAGCAGGGCGAAAATCAAAACCATTTAATGTACACTATTCAATGTGCCAAACAATTAATATGCAACTAAAAATGGAAGAATATTTGTAACAAAAGATGTGTTTGTCAGAAACACAATTCCCCTTTACTGCACCGCTTTGATTTATTTATTTTTGTTTTTGATTATATCCCTTTAAAAAATATTACTTCCTTTGTAAAAATGATCTGTACCTGCCAAATGATAAATAGAAATGATTTCCCTTCAAATCTTGTTACTTCCCTTGGATTTTTTTTTACCTTTGACCTTGAAGGATGACCTTGACTTTTAATTACTCAAAATGTGCAACTCCATGAGATACACATGCATGCCAAATATCAAGTTGCTATCTTCAATATTGCAAAAGTTATGGCCAATGTTAAAGTTTTCGGACATACGGACTTTAAGACAGTTCAAATGCTATATGCCACCCTACCGGGGGCATAATAAAACTAGATATGTCATAGATACAGATACGGCCATTAAACATATATAACATCAGAACATACTTTTAATGCCAATATTCGACCTGCAACCTCAGTGTTTAACCCTTTCTCACTCAGAGCCAAAGTGGAAATGACAATGTGCAAACAGCATAAATCCAAAACAGCCTGCAAGTAACTCGCAGTCTGCTCAGGTTTTATACTGTTTGCTGATCATCAGTATCTAAGGTATGGAGATGAAGCCTTAAAAACTTGAATCGAGTAAGAAAGGTCTTTAATTTATTTTAACTATTTGAATAACTACAAATGCGTGAAAACATGTAATATCCAAGTGGTACAGGGTTAAGCAAAGAAGGGACACAGATGTAGCATGTAACACACCTTGAAATCATTTGTGGCAAGCAACTTTAGAATTGCCTGATTAAAATGATGTTGCAGTTAGGATAAGCTATGCAGTGCCCTTATTTAGACAACAGTTTGTGCGACTGACTTTTTTCTGCTAGGTTTAACTTGAAAAACATTTGGATAATATGAAAGGCATATAGAATGTTCAAAATATAAAAATTGACGAAACACAACAAACAATTGACAAAAGGAAATGATGCCCAAAGAAGCTTAACATTGTGAAATTGCATAAGATTCAAAGCTAACCTTTAACTTATCTTATACATGAATTATAACAATAGTTGATAAAAATAAAGTGGTTATGTATATATACAAACAAAATGATATGAAAGAAATTCAATCTATCATTACGCATGCTGCAAACAGGTTTTACAAAACAAAATCCTGTGTCTTCATAGTGATCATAAGTGGTAAATTAATAATCCTGTGTCTTCCTAGTGATCATAAGTGGTAAATTATTTTAAAATATCATGCTGAATGACAAAGTTACAGTCCAGCCCAGCACTTTAAAGCCAAATTTGACTTTGAACTCCAAGTGTGACCTTGAACTTTTATGTAGCATGGCAAGTTAGCACGTAACATGTATAAAGATGGACTGCATTTGTTCCATATCATTTAAAATCCTTCAATATAAAGTAAAGTTAAGACTGAGTGGAAAGTTCAAATCAGACATAATAAAGGTAAACAATGAAACAAGAAATGACCCACATTGAGCAACAAGAGATGTGTTTGTCAGAAACACAATGCCCCCTATTGTGCCGCTTTGAAGCCATATATTTGACCTTTGACCTTGAAGGAAGACCTTCACCTTTCACCACTCAAAATATGCAGCTCCATGATATACACATGCATGCCAAATATCAAGTTGCTATCTTCAATATTGCAAAAGTTATCTCAAAACTTTAACCAAGGTTTAAGTTTTGGGACAGAATGACAGAGAGGCCAAAAACAATATACCCCCTATCATTCGATCCGGGGGCATAAAAATGATTTTTACAGCGTATGACGCCAGGGTAGCTCCAGAACAGCCTGCACAATCAGCAGCCTTCTCCTTGTAAGCTTTAACCCTCGCCCACTCAGAAGCAAAGTGAAGATGGCTTTGTGCAAACTGCATCAAACCAGGACAGCCTGCGAGTAACTCGCAGTCTGCTCAGGTTTTATGCTGTTTGCTGCTCATCAGTATCAAAGGTTTGTAAATAAAGCCTTATAAACTTGAATCTAGTAAGAAAGGTTTTTAATTAAATTCAACTTTCTAAGGGACTTCAAATGCGTAAAAATACGTATCTAGGTGGTAAAGGGTTAAATACGTATCTAAGTGGTAAAGGGTTAAATACGTATCTAAGTGGTAAAGGGTTAAATACATATCTAAGTGGTAAAGGGTTAAATACGTATCTAAGTGGTAAAGGGTTAAATACGTATCTAAGAGGTAAAGGGTTAAATACGCATCTAAGTGGTAAAGGGTTAAATATGTATCTATGTGGTAAAGGGTTAAATACGTATCTAAGTGGTAAAGGGTTAAATACATATCTAAGTGGTAAAGGGTTAAATACGTATCTAAGTGGTAAAGGGTAAAAGTCCCTTAAGGTTTTATGGTCTCCTTTGCAGACAGAAAAGCTGACCTGACAGCACATATGCACAGGCCAGTCTGGGACTACACAGGCAACATAAGGCAGTAGACCCATTTTTACATGACACAGTTCAAATGTACAGCGCATGGCAGTCATTAGTTACAAAAGGCCAAACGAAATATGAATGTACATATGTTAAGGCACAGGTAAGTCCAGATAGCACTAAGTTTAAATGTTTAAATGTTTGAAAAATCATATTTTTCAGAAACCAACAAATTACGGTTCATCATAACCCAAGAAACCAACTTTGACCCTAAAACTTTGACTTTAAATCATTGAAGATAATGACAAAACATGAGCACCGCATAATGGGTGCCAACGCTTGGCTGCAGGTGCAGTTTTGAATAAATGAAAGTTTGTCAGATTATTTTTTTAGGTCACAGTGACCTTCACCTTTGACCTAGTGACTCAAAAATGCGTGTGGCATGTAGAACTCATCAAGTTGCATCTACATATGAAGTTTCAAAGTTGTAGGTGGAAGCACTTTGATTTTAGAGCCAATGTTAAGGTTTATATTTAAGTTTTATATTAGAGGTAACAGTGACCTTGACCTTTGACCTAGTGACCCAAAAAAGGATGTGGCGTGTAGAACTCATCAAGGTGCATTTACATATGAAGTTTCAAAGTTGTAGGTGGAAGCACTATGATTTTAGAGCCTATGTTAAAGTTTTAAATTAGAGGTCACAGTGACCTTGACCTAGTGACCCAAAAATGGGTGTTGCTTGTAGAACTCATCAAGGTGCATCTTTACATGAAGTTTAAAAGTTGTAGGTGTAAGCACTTTGATTTCAGAGTCAATGTTAAGGTTTATTTTAAAGTTTTATATTAGAGGTAACAGTGACCTTGACCTTTGACCTAGTGACCCAAAAATGGGTGCGGCGTGTAGAACTCATCAAGGTGCATCTACATATGAACTTTCAAAGTTGTAGGTGGAAGCACTTTGATTTTAAGAGCCAATGTTAAGGTTTATATTTAAGTTTTTATATTAGAGGTAACAGTGACCTTGACCTTTGACCTAGTGATCCAAAAATGGGTGTGGTGTGTAGACCTCATCAAGGTGCATTTACATATGAAGTTTCAAAGTTGTAGGTGGAAGCACTTTGATTTTAGAGCCTATATTAAAGTTTTATATGAGAGGTCACAGATACCTTGACCTTTGACCTAGTGACCCAAAAATGGGTGTTGCTTTTAGAACTGATTAAGGTGCATCTACATATGAAGTTTCAAAGTTGTAGGTGGAAGCACTTTGATTTCAGAGCCAATTTTAAGGTTTATATTAAAAGTTTTATATTAGAGGTAACAGTGACCTTGACCTTTGACCTAGTGACCCAAAAATGGGTGTGGCGTGTAGAACTCATCAAGGTGCATCTACATATGAAGTTTCAAAGTTGTAGGTGGAAGCACTTTGATTTTAGAGCATATGTTAAAGTTTTATATTAGAGGTCACAGTGACCTTGACCTTTGACCTAGTGACCCAAAAATGGGTGTAATGTGTAGAACTCATCAAGGTTCATCTACAAATGAAGTTTCAAAGTTGTAGGTGGAAGCACTTGGATTTGAGAGCCAATGTTCAAAAGGGTAACAAAATGTTAAGGTTTGGGACACGACACAACGAGCTGGCTATGACAATGACTCGGGTTTTCTCCGAAAACAGCCGAGCTAATTATCACATGCTTTATTTGAAAAGAAGACCCTATAAAATTCACTCAAAAAGCCTTGATAAGTTGATAGCATTCACTCCAAAGTCTTAACAAATTAATAAAATTTACTCAAAAGCCTTGACAAGTTGATAAAATTCAATAAAAAGTCTTGACAAGTTGATAAAATTCACTCAAAAGCCTGGACAAGTTGAGCCCTTACCTGGCCTGAGCATGTTGCGTCCCTCTACTATAAGCCCCCCTTCCGGAACGATCTTGTTCTCGGTGCCCTTTATTTTGTCACGTGCCGCACGAGACTTGTGTTTCTGGCCCGCAACATGGATGTCCAAGATTTCTTGAGATGTGACCCGGACGTTGCAGATATTACACACAAAGTTGCCACTGAAATGATGGTATACAGTGATTTCTTGAGATGAGACCCGAACGTTGCAGATATTACACACAAAGTTGCCACTGAAATGATGGTATACAGATGTGACCCGAACGTTGCAGATATTACACACAAAGTTGCCACTGAAATGATGGTATACAGTGATTTCTTGAGATGTGACCTGAACGTTGCAGATATTACACACAAAGTTGCCACTGAAATGATGGTATACAGTGAATTTCATTCGGTAGCTTATTTGGCCATAGTAGATGTTCATCTTGCATTTGTTTAAAAAAAATATATTACATATATATAATGTTATATCTGCTAACCTTTTTATCATATTGGAGTATTAGATGAAAATTGTTGAAATTAACCCCTTTTACCTAGACATAGATACGTATTTTTACACATTTGTAGTCCTTTTCAATGTTAAATTTAATTAAAGACCTTACTTACTAGATTAAAGTTTTAAAGGCTTCATTTCCAACCCTTAGTTACTGATAAGCAGCAAACAGTATAATAACATATACATCCTTACAGTTGTAAACAAAAAACAAGTACATGTAAATACTGAATCAGAATCTGTCATCAGCTACATGGACCAGAATTATAGAAATGCATCCTGAGGATGTTTTTAAATAAACAATTCTTATACTGTCTAAAAAAAGAAATACCGGTATTTTTAAAATTGGAATAGAAAAGAATTGTTTTGATTTTGAGAAAAGCTTCAAATGAACAACCTCTATATACACCAGTCCATTCTTTATTCTAAAGTCTATAAATGGGTGGGTGAAGACGGGCCCTAATCCTCTGACTATTATAAAGGCACTGAACAAGGTCAATTGGGCTTAGATGGAGACTGACAACGTTTCCTTAACAACTTAACTTACAGCTGTTCTTCTGGCATGTTGGCCTGTTTGAGTCGTTTCTGATGGTTCTTTCCAGAGTAGTGTTGCTCAGCCTGCTGTTCAGAGGAGAATTCCACGCAGCAGAGCTTGCAGAAGTCTGAGTCTTGTAAGTGCAGTGTAACCCTGGCCTGTGGGTCACATGGGTGGGTGGGGAAGGAGAGAAGAGTTGGAAGGTGAGGCATAATTGACACATATATAAGTTGCACAGGTTTGAACTTTGAACATATAATTATCATCTCTCTAAGAGGCTGTAAGTCATTGTTGTGCATATTTAGGGTTGAGTGCGAAACGGTTGTTGTTTAGCACAATTTCAGGAAATACAGTAAATACCCTTCGGCTCCGAATCGTCGAGACCAGACAAAAATCTGTCAATGAAACTTAAATGTATACAATAAATAGTTAATTTGCAGTCTTGAAGTTTTGCACTTACTAAATAACTGTCTGTTTTAAAACAGTTCCAATGATAACTTATCAATAAGACTTGATAAAACTGAGCTTTTTTAAGTCCCACAAACAGTTATCAGTGTGACAACTGTAACAACCCTTGGGAAGTGAAGCCAAATGACAAAAAATGCTATGAATATGAAGCAATCAAATATTGGTCCCTAAAAGAAACTTTGAACAGACAAAATATTCAAGACCAGCAACTGTTACTTTTCAGTTTCATTCTCCACTCTTAACATGCTGATGACATGTACAGGCTCCCAAAAGATGATATTGTTAAAAATGTAGTTACGTTACATTGTCCAACAAAATTTAAGAAATTCTTCACGTTAAAATTATCAAAAGCAAGAATAGTTGAAACAGTTTTCTTAATGTTAAAATTATCAATAGCAAGAATAGTTGAAAACTTTTGCTTTAAGACTTCAAACAGTCTAATTGTGCAAATTACGCTATAAACTTTATACCAAAGCCTTAAATGTGTTTGCTTTGAGGTAAATTCAGGTTTATAAAGGTGTACAAAGGTATTTGATTTAAGAACTTTTAATAGGTTAAATAATTTTGAATTTGGTTTAGATCAACTGTCTTTAAGCAACTTTTCAGACACTGTTAAAAGATACATTTTCTTGGCAAATTATCTTCTATTGTTGGATAAAATAACGTTTTTGTTTATCTCTGTAAGCATTGAATCTAAGTTGAAGAAAATGATAAAACAGAGTCTTGCAACTTCCTATAAATCCTGCATTTCCTTGTAATTTGTTCATACCAACTTAAATATCAATGGTTGGGCATAGAAACATTGTATCTATTCTCACATAACAGTACTTTTGTACTAAACCATTCAATTTCAGACTAGAAACAATTCAACAAATAATTTGTTTGTAATTTTACTTTTACTATTTGTTTCTTCAACTTAAAATCATATACTTTGCACATAATATGCTACATGAATGTTAAATGTGTGTTCCCATAAGAAAATTGAGCATGAAACTACTGTATCTAGTAAAGAAATGTGTCGTGTTCTGGGAAAACTGGGCTTAATGCATGTGCGGAAAGTGTCATCCCAGATTAGCCTGTGCAGTTTGCACAGGCTAATCAGGGACAACTCTTTCCGCCTTAACTGGATTTTTGTGTAGAAGAAACTTCCTTCAAACTAAAAATACTATAAAAGCGGAAAGTGTCGTCCCCTGATTAGCCTGTGTGGACTGCACAGGCTTATCTGGGATGACACTTTACGCACATGCATTTTTACCAGTTTTCTCAGAACATGACTACAATCTTTAGCAGATACAGGTGTTTTTCACTCAAGCATCCATTGGAAATCATCATAAATTTCATAGAGCACTTTAATTTTATTTTCGCTACTCATTGTAGCAAATTATCAAGTAATGTATGGTCACATGTTGACCAGTTGGGAATGAAGTAACACTATATGACCAGCGTCATGCGAAAATGGGTCTTATGCCAAATACAGTCATCATGGCTCCAGTAGTATGCGCGCGGACATATCAGTAGCTACACTGTCACCTTTAAAGTCCAGAAAGGTTATTGGTCTGATTAGCGGACAGGGTAGCTACCGACAAGACCATTCAAAAACCCAGATTTGGTCGTAGTGGAGCTATGCTAGCCCCATATGCCATTTGACCCATTTTCCGCATGAGGCAGGTTAAGAACATGATTATGGTTCATATAAGGTTTGTTTTTTTACAGTATTCAGAAATAATAAAAAAATTCAATAAATATTATTTGTCCAATTGGAAAAGTTGCACTTCAGTATTCACCTGTTTCTTGAACGCTTTTCAAATAAATATAATAATAATTATAAAATTATTTGTTTTTGGAATCATAATTAGATTGATCGATTAACCAAAAACACACAAAAAACACTTGATTTAGTTACTGCATTCCCACTTACTCAACAAAGACCTATGGCCGTAATCACCAACCAATTCTTAGACTTACATGTAGGATTTGAAATGCATGAATTTTCTTTTTCTATTATGGTGTTTAACTTTATGTGAAGTTTTTACCTCATTTTAATCACAGCCGAGTTCATTATTATTAATATAGAATTGTATTAATTTGTCAAAGATTTGAGCACAAATGGTGGTTAGAAAATATTTTCCAAGTCAGTGTACTGAAATAGCCTAGTATGCCTGCTTTTAAAAATTATTTTTGAAACTAGTTCCCTATGCAATAGTTTATAAAACTCTGCTATCTTTTCATAATGAACTGAACAGTAATGTACAAAGCATTTTAAACAACAAACAAATAAGGGAGCAACTATGAGATATCCCCTGCAGCCCTTTTGCGATGCCTTGTTGTCAATCCTAAGTCAAAGAACAAGCTGGTGAGTACAGGCCTGGAACGTGTCTTATAAAACATCGCACAACAAAATTAAGTTACGATGCAATTTTTGAAGATGTTTAATTGCTAAGTGCTAATAGATATGATTAAAAATTTTCATTAATTCTACATATTTCCTTTCAAACTTTTTTTATGTCCTTACAATTAGAAACTTATTTCTCATATAAGGTATTTTTTTTAACTGCACAAATAAATTCAAGAAATTCTATTAATTTCCTTCAATCTGTCCTATATCCTTTCTTCTATGAAAGTAATTACTGTTGTTATACACTTATTACTATTCAACTTTAAAATTCCATTGTAACTTAAATTTATTGTAAGACCTTTGATAAGACAGCGCCCTGAAGTGTAAATTATTGCAAACCTGTGCGACTTTCGCATCCAGAATCCTATTCCTCTCTTCCTCCTCCATGCGTTCTCTCTGCAGCTCTTCCTCCGACTTATTTTCCTCATTCTGAACTTTCTCTGCGTACTTGGTCATCCCGCACGTGATAAAGTTCTTGATCTTCTTGTTATGGTTCTTCCCCTGGTAATGCATCATGGCTTGCGGTGGTCCGCTCATTCTTGCATTGCACAGCACACAGTAACATGGCTGCATCATCTTTTTCAACGATTCCTCCGCAAGTTTCCGGGCTTCCGGATTCACTGTGCAGTGCTCCTCTACATGGGCTTTTATGAAGGGCATCACATCAATTTTCTCATCCTCCTTTTTCTTTTTGATTTCCAACTGTGGCATTTCCTCGCTCTTTCGTTTGGTATTCATATCATCAACACTCTTAGCTGCACCCGCATTATTTTCATTATTCTTGCTGTCTTGATTCTGTTGTCCAAATCCTCCCATTCCGCTGCTGTTGCCTCTAAACGAGCCTCTATCACCCCTGCCCCTTCCAAAACCCCCTCTGGCCCCTCTAATCCCCTCATCAGAAGACCCTTGGCCAGACTGCCACTGATCACCTCCCTGCCTATCTCCGCCCCATCTACCTCTTAAACCCCCGACAAAACCTCTCCCTCTGCCTCTGAACCCTGGATTAAACCCACTGTTCCCCTGACTATCATAATCTCCAACTTGATCCGTATTGGAAGAATTATAATCATTTTCCCCTCTACCCTTTCCACCATCAAAACCCCTACCTCTTCCCCCTTGATTTCCCCTGCCCCTATTTCCCTCAAAACCCCCTCCTCTATTCCCCTGATTCCCACCCCCACTATTTCCATCAAAACCCCATCCCCTACCACCCTGATAACCTGCCCCCCTATTTCCATCAAAACCCCGCCCTCTAGGCCCCTGATTTCCAGCTCCCCTTATACCACCAAATCCTCCTCCCCTAGCCCCTTGGTCTTCAGCACCCCAACTCTCTTCCTGCTTTCCCCCTGTCTTGCCTACTTCACTGCCTGCTCCTCTTCCACCCCTAAAACCCCTCCCCGCATTGTTACCCCGTCCCCTTCCTGCCTGAAAACCCCTATCCCCTGAATACGTTCCTCTACCTCCACTGCTCTGAGGTGTAACATATCCTTCACCATATTCCTCCGAGTATGAACCATACTGATTATCTTCATACCCATAATTCTCTGTTTTCTGGTCTTCTACATAGCTATTTCCACCGAAACCTCCATCTTTCCCTTGTGCATTCCATCCCTTAGAACCTAGACCTGAATGCAAATCTTTGTCATTGTTATTCCTACCATAATCACTGCCAGAATCATAGTAATACTGCTGTGCTGCTGAATCATCCTTCTGACCATATTCACCTTGTGCGCCGTATCCTGTCGATGCGGTGTAGCCTTTCTGCGACTGGTTCCCTGCGCTCATTGCCTTCCCACCTTGAGAGCTAAACCCAGGCTGGGTTCCAGCAGTATTGCCTTGGTAACCACCATGGCCGTAGCCCGTCCCCTCTGGTTGGGAGCTCATCTTGTAACTCTCTAGCTTTCCTGAATGTCCTGCTGATGATCCCTGTTTACCATAGCCCCCAAATTTGCCTTGATCACTAGCTGGCCCCTGATGGGTGGCAGGGGTTTCTGGGTAGTAGCCCTGACCAGCCTGCGACTGTCCATACTTGTTCATTCCTTGCCCCAGTCCAGAAGAACTGCTTACTTGACCATATGCAGAGCCAGTATTTTGGCTAGATGTTGAAGCATAACCGGAACTAGAGCTGTCTTTCTGCTGCCCATAATGGGACTGTGGCTGGCCACTTGTGGAATACTGACCCCCATAGCTGGGTGCCCCAGACTGGTGACTGTAAGATGCCTCAGTCGACTGGCCCCCGCCGTATTTCTGCTGCTCAGAAGAGTTGTATGAAGTGATGGGAGGGTTGCTAGGGACCTGGGCTGTATTGCTAGCTGATGCCCCGTATCCACCTTGCTGGCTCCCATAGGCACCTGTAGCTGAAAGCAGAAACTTTAACATTCATAACCATACATAAATATCTAATATATACGGTAAATTTGTGGCCGTAAGTTGACCTAAAAACGCTCCCAAAATTGACTTTAAAAGTCAGCTCAACTTATGGATGAGTAACTAAACAAGGGCTGTTTGTAAAACATGCATGCCCCCCATATGGGCTGTCCGTTGTAGTGGCAGCCATTGTGTAAATACGTTTTTTGTCACTGTGACCTTGACCTTTGACCTAGTGACCTGAAAATCAATAGGGGTCATTTACGAGTCACGATCAATGTACCTATGAAGTGTCATGATCCTAGGCAAAAGCGTTCTTGAGTAATCATCCGAAAATCATTTTACTATTTCGGGTCACCGTGACCTTGACCTTTGACCTTGTGACCTCAAAATCAATAGGGGTCATCTGCGAGTCATGATCAATCTACCCATGAAGTTTCATGATCCTAGGCGTATGCATTCTTGAGTTATCATCCGGAAACCATTTTACTATTTCGGGTCACCTTGACCTTGACCTTTAACCTAGTAACCTCAAAATCAATAGGGGTCATCTGCGAGTCATGATCAATCTACCCATGAAGTTTCATGATCCTAGGCATATGCTTTCTTGAGTTATCATTCAAAACCATTTTACTATTTCGGGTCACCGTGACCTTGACCTTTGACCTAGTGACCTCAAAATCAATAGGGGTCATCTGCGAGTCATGATCAATGTACCTATGAAGTTTCATGATCCTAGGCCCAAGCGTTCTTGAGTTATCGTCTGACAACCACCTGGTGGAGGGACCGACAGACCGACCGACATGAGCAAAGCAATATACCCCCTCTTCTTCGAAGAGGGGCATAATAAAAATAAACAAGGGCTGTTTGTAAAACATGCATGCCCCCCATATGGGCTGTCCGTTGTAGTGGCAGCCATTGTGTGAATACTTTTTTTGTCACTGTGACCTTGACCTTTGACCTAGTGACCTGAAAATCAATAGGGGTCATCTGTGAGTCACGATCAATGCACCTATGAAGTGTCATGATCCTAGGCAAAAGCGTTCTTGAGTTATCATCCGAAAATCATTTTACTATTTTGGGTCACCATGACCTTGACCTTTGACCTTGTGACCTCAAAATCAATAGGGGTCATCTGCGAGTCATGATCAATCTACCTGTGAAGTTTCATGATCCAAGGTGTGAGCATTCTTGAGTAATTATCTGGAAACCATTTTACTGTCTTCACTGTGACCTTGACCTTTGACCTAGTGACCTGAAAATCAATAGGGGTCATCTGCCAGTCATGACCAATGTACCTATGAAGTTCCATGATCCTAGGCGTTAGCATTCTTGAGTTATCATCCTGAAACCATTTTACTATTTTGAGTCACTGTGACCTTGACCTTTGACCTAGTGACCTGAAAATCAATAGGGGTCATCTGCCAGTCATTTCAGGATCCTAGGCCTAAGCATTCTTGAGTTATCATCCGGTAACCATTTTTCTATTTCGAGTCACTGTAACCTTGACCTTTGACCTAGTTACCTGAAAATTTATAGGGGTCATCCGCCAGTCATGATCAATGTACCTATGAAGTTTCATGATCCTAGACCAAAGCGTTCTTGAGTTATCATCCGGAAACCATCTGGTGGACTGACCGACCGACGGACCGACATGTGCAAAACAATATACCCCCTCTTCTTCGAAGGGGGGCATAATAAATAGGGGAAAATGTATTACACACCAGTCTGTGGGTTGACAGGACCAGGTGGGGGTGGGGCGACCGTGCCACTCTGGTAACCATAGTTACCACCATATGACCCGCCCCAGGTTGCAGATGTGGATGTTGGCTGGCTGGAAGGGGCCACATAGGGGCCAGGCGGGGGTGGTGGGGGAGGAGCATGAACTGTAATAAATAAAAATTAAAGGCATGATGTATAAATGATATACTTTATAAAAGTATTTGAATGTATAAATTGTAGTGCATATTGTATACAGGCATGGACTTCTTTATACATGACATTATCCTACAACTCTGCAGGCTTTCATACAGTTATTTCCCTTTGTATATTTCTGTATCAAAATTTTGTATCGAGCATATCTTAAAAACTAAAACAAGTGTCAGCAAGACACTTTAAGGGACATTTTCACATTTTGATAAAATAACAAAATTAAAAAAAAAATTGTTTTTAAAAATTGTTTCACATTCGCAAATTTTCGTTGTAGTTATGATCTTTGTGAGGAACAATAATACTGAACATTTACCATGCTCCAACATACCCATTACATGCATTTTTGACAATTTAATAACCAGAAAATTATACAGTGTTGCAACGCGAAACAATTTAATAATTTTGATAGTTTTGTTCTTGTCGTTAAAATGTGTGACACTACGAGGATTGCTTATATTAAGTATAAAATAAAATCATTATAGTATGAGCACGGATGGCCGAGTGGTGTAAGCAAAAGACTTTTACTCAGTGGTTCAAGCCCAGTTCAGGGTGACTCATTTCTATTTCTTTAATTTTATTCTTGTTTTTACTAGGGCTTTTTAGATCCAATGTTTACATTTATCAATATAAAGCATTTAATGACAAACTTCAATACATGCCAAAATCAGTGAAAAGGCCCCTTTAATAGATAAGTATATCTCATTGCAGGGATGTGAAGTTTACAAGAGCCACAGCTCTTGCTTCCATATTTTTAGAGTTACATGTATTACCCTTTATTATTTTGTATAATTCCATTTTGTCTGGAGTATATCTGGACAATAATAAAGTATGGTTGCACATGTACATCAGAACCATCACTCATTCTTTCATAATTTCACAGTTTTTTTCCTCAAGAATATTCATACTGTTGTAGTGTCATGGGCATATCTTCACTTTTATATAAAGTATCAAAATGAAACATAAGAATTAGGAGGTTCAAATTGTTGGGAAACAAGTTCTTTAAACATAAAAAAGTTTATTACAAAAAATTCATTCACCAGGATTCAATTCCAAGACCATAGGAATACAATAATACCAAGCCCCTCTGCCATCTAGGCTTTAAAATTGAACCAAGTTTATAGTACGCCATTTTATTAATGCCATTATGATTTTGGAAACAAGTACAACAATTGCTTCCTTGATATTTTGATTTTGATTGATGATTATATATCTCAGAAACTTATTTGAAACATTTGTCTTAGTCAGTAGTAGTATTTCTTTTTTTTTTGAACATATTGTATACATTTTATGTAATTATTGACAATTTTTTTCAAAAATGTCCCTTTGTAATCAAGCGTTTTAAGTAAGTTAGTCTGTAGTATTATTTCACTTGTTTGGACATATTGTTTACATTTTATTTACTTAATAACAATTTTTTGGAAAAGTGTCCCTTTGTACCGTAAATCTACGAATATAATACGCACTTTTTAACCTGCCGATTTTTTCTTCAAGTAGGGGGTGCGTATAATATACCAGTTAAGAGCAGAACAAAATTTTTCCTGTGCAAATTTTCAACTTAATCGCTGTTATTCGCTTTGCGGCAGCCATTTTGAACTACACCATTACATCAAAGGGGTGCAACAGGGCTCGCGCTGTTGTTCGCCATTTGTGAAAATATTGAAAATTTGGCTCAATAAAAATCTTATTTGTGAAAATGCGAAAATCTAGTAAAATTTCATTGAAAACATCCGCCATTTATATCGGACTTGTTTTCTATATTTGTCTCTTTGTTTTAATGAAAGTGTTCGCAATTCGAACAGTAAACGAAACCCGGTCTGTACCCGATTATGAGACATCGCTTGACCTTATTGTTATTGAAGTGCGCATGGTAGCTGGCCAATCAACATTGAGCTCGCTTACACATGAAATGACGTTGTCGAATGAAACGTGAGAACAGGAGGAGCTATCGGATAATATTGGGTCATCCATGCGCAGACACTGTATACTTTGAATACACAGTTAATATCGTCGTCTGCCTACAAAATAGCGACTGGACACTAAGTCGTATAAAGAGATAAGCAAATGAAAAAAAAACAACTGACAATACCCGTAAATAAAAATTTCTTAGCTGTCCACTATTTATCTTTCTACCGCATATTTACCATATCTGAAGTAAAGAGTGGTAATTAAATAATTAGTTTTATGATGCTAATAGAGTCTATTACACCTGTCTGCCGATTGCCGAATTAAATTGAAATGTGATTATTAATTAATTTGTTTTTTACTCCCAAACTAGCCATAATGACAGCAGCGTATTTTAATTAACAAGATCATGAAAAACACGAGCAGTTTAAATGTATTTTAAGTTATATTAAAGTATCGAGTTTGTAACTAGAAAAAAGAAAAAGTAATTCTTCTAGACAACTATAAAAACGGAAGTAACCATATTGTTTTCTTATTACTTTATTATTATTATAATTATTATCGTCCCGAATATTGTCAAATTGAATTAAATGTGAAAACAAAAAACAGCGTTTCTGCTTCTTTCTTTTGTAATTATGATTGCTTGACCCGGATGTCAGCAAGGGGCCCGTGTGTTATGGGTAACAATCAATGGTAATATAAACAATAGACAGAGATATTTATTATGCTGTCATAACTGTCATAACAACAGCACTATAACACATCCCGATCAATATACCGGGGTAACAGATAGTTGACAACACCAAATTGATTTGCCATTTTCACAGCACAAAAATATATTGACACCTTTTTTCGGAAATGGCCGATTTCGGACACTGATTTTTTTAGTGCGTATTTTACTCGGATTTTCAATTTTTATCGATAAATTTTGACCAAACTCGGGGCCGCGTATTATGCATGAGGGCGTATTATATTCGTAGATTTACGGTAATCAAGCTTTTTAAGTAAGTAAGTCAGTAGCATTATTTCACTTTTTTGAACATATTGTATACACTTCATTTAATTAATGACAATTTGTAGGAAAATTGTCCCTTTGTAATCAAGCTTTTTAGGTGGGTTTTAAGTCCAAGTATTCTCACCTGCCATACCTGTCTGCCCTCCTGAAGCCGTTGACTGTTCACTGAAACATAGTTATGAACGGGTGTGATCAGTAAATACCACTTCATAAGTTTTATATAAGCTAATTTTGTCAAGCTCATTTATATGGAACATCATTGGCATATTATGGAAACATTCTTGGAAGAAATAATACTTGAAAAGTAATATTGAAATTATGCTCCCAGACTGGGGATTCAACTCAGGACATCTCTATTATATTCCACCTTGTCAACTCTCAATACCATTTACTATACAGAATTTTTTTTCAAATAAAAATAAAACATTTGTTATCCAAGTAAAACCACAAGAATAAACTGCATATAAAAAAGCAAATGTTATCAAAATAAAAACACAAGATAAAGTGTAAAGCCATATTTTATTACACCCTTACAAACAGTCTAAGGCTTACATATAACATGCAGATGAAAATTGTTTTTATCATTAATAAAAAGAACTATATAATGGCTTTCCTTCTAACCGTGAATACGCGAATATAATACGCACTTTTTACCTCTTTTTACCTTTTTCTTCAAGTAGTGGGTGTGTCTTATATACGAATGTTGAGCAGAACAAAAATTTTCCTGTGAAAATGTTCAACTTAATCGTTGTTATTCGCTTTGTTTCAGCCATTTTGAATTACACCATTACATCAAAGGGGGGCAACAAGGCTTGCGCTGGCATTTGCCATTTGAGCCATTTGTGAAAATATTGAGATTTGGCTCAAGAAAAATCTTACTTGCGAAAATGCGAAAAGCTAGTAAAATTTTGTTGAAAACATCGGCCATTTTAACCAGGACTGGTTTCCTATATTTGTCTATTTTTCCAATGTAAGTGTTCGCAATTCGAACAGTAAACGAAAACGGGTCTGTACCCGATTAGACATCGCTTGACTTTATTGTTATTGAAGTACACATGGTAGCTTGCCAATCAGCATTGAGCTCGCTTACACATGACATGACGTTGTCGAATGAAACTTGAGAAGTGGTGGAGCTATCGGATAATATTGGGTCATCAGACACTGTATACTGTAGTGAGCTGGTTATTAAGTACAAAAATTGTTTACCTTTTAAATACTTGTGTGTACAGTGACATTCGGTTGGTCTGGTGTTTTTACAAACATAATAAGTAGAATATGCACATGAATCTGATAATACACAGACCCACTAACATATAAATCAAACCATGTTTGTAATTTACCATTTTTTACCAAGAATCCTGCCACTGTTCTTTCTTGTAAAGTTGACTTGAAAACGGTCTGCTCGTAAACACACTTTTACTTCAATTATCTATGTTTAACACTGAATGTTTATAGCTTAAAATAACTCTCCGTGAAAGTTGAGTACACATATTTTGCTAATCCATGCATGTTATACGAATATCTTCATTATTTGTATTGTTATTTGTAATGTTCAGTAGAAATCGGCATTTTTCCACTGTCCGCCATCTTGGAATGTCGACTTGTGGGTAATTTTTGCATAGCAACACAGTGACAGCGGTGTAAACATAAATCTCACCGGCGCTATATTTAAGCTTTAGGTAAGAAAGCTGCACTATTTTTAGCAGACGTAAGGTCATTATTTAGTTCATATAGTCTGTTTTAAATTGTTTTGTCATTTAAAGTCTATTTTATTATTTATAAGTGTTAAGCGTGCGAGCGTTCCATAATTGGTCACGGCAGTTATTGTGACCCGTTTTTGGTCACACTGTGACCAATATTTGGTCACAGTGACCAACTTCTGGTCACAGTGACCAATTTCTGGTCACAAGTGGAACGCCGCGGCTATATAAAGTGACCAAATTTTGGTCACAAGATTCATTCTAGTCAAAACCTTAAGGCAGGCAACATCCACGCCAAATTTTTCTTAAAAAGTACTTTTTCTTTTCGTGAGTAATTTAAGTAACTTATAATAACAGTAATACCTTTGTAAGCAGATAATAAAGCGAACATTTAACATATTTCATTTAACTTGAGAATTATTAAAGTATTCAATCTATTTTTGTTATGATCGTTGGCAAGTGTCCTTGTTCCTTAAATTCGACGAAGTCCCGTTTACGAGTGTAATGTCCATTGTCAAAAATATCTTTTTTGATGCGCAGTTTACCGTCGCAAGATTGAAAGTATTGTAAAACCTTAATAAAGGTTGCAGGTCATTTTGTTGTTGGAAATATAACATTTTGTTGAGTTATTCGTGGAAACTGAATAAAAGTTGTATGAAGTTGAATCGGACTTTGAGTTAAACATTAACCACCATTGATAAGGAGCGCACTAACGGAGCGTAACAAAATTTATGGTGGCAGCGGTGGGATCAGCTGTTATATGCTGGTCTAGTGAAATGAACATTACGCAGAATAAACATTTGGTGTTAATGTAAACTAAAACCGCAATAAACTAACGCTTGATATTTACGCTACCGAATAATTTATAAACGAGATATTTAGCACATCTAACAGAAAATAAATAATAAACTACTCTAGAGTTGACATGCACATTAAATAAATAAAATAGAATGTATTTCCAAACACATATCAACTTAAAATAATATTTAGCGAGAAAAGTAATAAACATTTCTAAACATGCTTTCCCCAAATCGAGTTGATAGTGAAATAAGTTTTCAACGACGGATCGAAAATGAGGAGGAAGACAGCAACCTACGGGCAAGCCACGAAAGGGAATGGGACGACGACGCGGATAGCACCGCCGACGTTGGCCAATCGACCGAGGGTTCGGTGATCCAAACGCAGTTGGCGAGTATCGCAACTGTGCTCAAAGATGTTGTTCGGGAGTTGAACAATTTGAAACAAGATCGCCAAACAAGTAGTACCGCTATGTGCATGGACACAAACAATAACAAGGACAAGAGCACTGGGGCAAGCGCTGTTGAGTCGGGATCGGCTACTTATACGCGGAACGGAGTAGCAGGGCCTCTGCAAGGGAGAGAATACAGAGACGGGAGTCGGCAGGTGTACGAAAATATAACCTCCCACGGGCGTTGCAGTGTGCCTAGGTACCAGGATGGTACCGGTGCAGAAGAAAGGGGTTCATATGTCCATCGATACGACGGTGAACGGTGTGAACTGGACGAGGTTATACTTAACTACGATCGCAGACAAGCCGGTCAAACAAGGGACAGTGCGCGTTACGGTCCGGAAGTGAGGTATGCGAACGACATGGAACCATACGGGGTTAGGTTCGCTACTCCACTTGTCGCTAAACCGCTTCCAGTAAAACTGCCGGCATACTCCGGAAAGGAAGAGTGGGCTACCTGGATTGCACAATTCGAAATTATTGCGAGCAGGTTCCACTGGAGCGAAGACGAGAGGCTGAACCAACTGCTTCCCAGATTAGAAGGTGCTGCAGCCCAATTTGTGTTCACGCAGCTATCGCCGCATATCATCAACAATTACCACGAGCTAATTGCTGAAATTAATAGCCGGTTCAGGGTAATTGAGACACCAGGTGCGTTCGCCGCCAAGTTCAGCAGAAGGTCCCAGCGACATGGTGAAAGTTTGGAGGAATATGCGGCCGATCTCAAGCGTCTCTATGACAAGGCGCACAGCTACAGAGACCGGCGTACCAGAGACGAGGACTTGGTAAGAAGGTTTCTCGACGGCCTGAGTGACTACGAGCTCAAATTTGAAATAGAGTTCAATAAGGACCCAAGAAACATTGACGAGGCAGTCTATTACGCCGTGAATTACATTCAGATACGGAAGTCCGGTAGGGGTGAACGGAGGGACAAGCACAATGCTCGGAGAGTAACTCCAAGCTATTCCGGTGAACGCGACTTCCGGTCGTATCGAGATGCTAGTGGAAAGGGTTCAGCAGCGAAGAGGCCTAATGCGAAATGGACACCTAAAGGATCGAGTGACGGGGTGAGAAATCAGATGGAAGTTGAAACCGATAAAACAAATAGCAATGATATCAAGGAGCTGCTGAGCAGAATTGAAAAGTTAGAGCGTCAGAATGGGTCTAGTAGGTGGTCGGGTACCGGAAGACGAAACGTAGAATGTTTCCGGTGCCATAAACAGGGGCACTACGCGAGGGAATGTCGAAGTACACCAAACAACCGCTCAGAAAACCCCATTGTCACAACAGAAGGACATTTAAACGGGCAGGGACCGACTCTTGCGGCCAAAGAGTGGTCCAATTAATGAATACATCGGAAGGCCAGAATCAATGCACTGAAAATAACACCAAGCCATCAGATAATTTTGATATGGCTGTGAACCAAAATAACAATGCGACGATTGCAATGCAATTTGCAAAAGGTGTATCCGCAGGGAAGCAACATGGAGACGAGTTCTATGTTAGGGGCTCTGTAGGGGGTGTACCAGTGGTTATTACGGCGGATACTGGCGTAACGAAAACTATTGTTTCCAAGAGGGTCTACAATAGAATGTCGACGGCAGAGAAACCGATTCTGAAGGGGTCTGTCAACCTAGTAGGAGCCAATGGGACATCCATTAAGGAGTTAGGAATGGGTGGGTTTCGGCTCATGGTTGGACCAGCCAAGTTGGAGTGTGAGGCCGTGGTGGCAGAGATTGAAGACGATGTCCTGCTGGGATACGACGTCCTAGGATCGGAAACGAATGGTCCAGCTGATATATTGATTAGCAAAAGGGTGATGGTCATAAATGGTGTGGAAATACCTTGCATCGGCAAACATACAGGCAAGCCTATCAGAATAGTTACTGTAGCAGACGATGTGACAGTACCTGGCGAATCAGAGGCACTTATAGATGTATTTATTGAAAGGCAGGAAAGTGACGACGTGAATGTCGGGGACTTTATTGTCGAACCGATAGCGACCTTCAAAGATACACATAAGTTGTTGATGGCCACGACACTAGTGAATGTGAACGCGCATCCTACGTGTAAAGTGCGAGTATTAAACCCTTTCTCACACGAGGTGCGGTTAAGACAGAACATGCAAGTAGCACAAGCAGAAGAAGCTGAAGACGTTGTTAAGGTGATTGCGAATGCCGAGTCTGAAGATGTAAATAGAGTATCAGTGCGCCGAGTTCAGGTTACACCGGAGCCCGTTAATATAATAAATGTGTTTCCAGAAGCTGATGAAAATGAAGTGCCGGATCATTTGCGCGATTTGTATGAAAGATCGATCATAGGAAAAGATGTGAAACAACAGCGTGTCGTAGCAGGGTTACTGAAGAAATACGGTGAGACGTTTTCCAAAGCGGAGTGGGACATTGGCCTTACAAATCTGGCTGAACATTCGATTGATACCGGGAATGCGCCGCCGATTAAACAAAGACCACGACGTGTGCCGATGGCGTATGCGGAAGAAGAGAAAAAGGCGATTGAAGAGCTACACGAGAAGGGGGTCATTAGAAAGAGCACCTCACCATGGGCCTCTCCAATTGTGCTGGTGCGTAAGAAGTCGGGTGCAATTCGGCCTTGCGTTGATTACAGGAAGTTAAACGCGCTTGTAAAACCTGACGGCTTTCCTATGCCTCGAATACAGGATTGTTTAGATGCTGTCGCCGGTTCATCCCTTTTCAGCAGTTTTGATTTGACCAGTGGTTATTTTCAGATACCACTCAAAGAATCAGACAGGCCCAAAAGTGCATTTGTATGCAAATACGGTCAATTCGAAATGACACGAATGCCTTTTGGCTTAAACAATTCGAGCTGTACATTCCAAAGAACAATGGAGCTAGTACTACAAGGCTTGCAATGGGTCACGTGCCTTGTATACATCGATGATGTGGTCGTTTTTGGGAAGGACTTTGAGCAGCACATATTGAGGGTAGACCAGGTGTTAGACCGTATGAAGCAAGCGGGTCTAAAATTACGGCCAGACAAGTGTAACATGCTGCAGAGTGAAGTGGTGTTTTTGGGACACATTGTTTCCCAGGATGGAGTACTACTGGATACTTCTAATGTTGAGAAGATTGCAAACTGGCCAACGGAAAACAGGTGAAACAATTTGTTGCAACCGGTTCTTATTATAGGCGCTTTATTAAGGACTTTGCAAAAGTGGCAAGACCCCTGTTTGACCTGACAAAAAAGGATGCGGTATTTTTGTGGGACAGCAGGTGTGAGGACGCTTTTCAGCACATCAAGAGAGCGTTGATGGGACCTGAAGTAATGGGCTATCCATTGAATGACGGCGGTGAATTTGTGCTGGATACCGACGCGTCGGGGGTAGGAATTGGTGCAGTACTCGCACAGATCCAAGAAGGCAGAGAGAGAGTCATCGCATATGGTAGCCGCTCATTCAACAAGGCCGAAAAGAATTATTGTATTACCGAGCAAGAACTTTTGGCAGTTGTCTTCTTTGTACAATATTTCAGGCAATATCTCTTGGGTAGGCGATTTTTAGTGCGCACAGATCACCAGGCTTTAGTTTGGCTGTTTAGCCTGAAAGAACCGAGTAGCAAAATAGCACGTTGGATTGAGATTTTAGCGCCGTATGACTTTGGCATTGAATATCGGCCTGGGAAAAAGCACGGTCATTGTGACGCGTTGTCGAGGTGCGCGACACCAAAAGATTGCACGTTTAGTGAAGTAGACATGAGTGAACCGTTGAAGTGTGGGCCGTGTCAAAAATGTAAGCGACGGTCCCTGTTGATGCAATATCAACTGAAACCATGTGATGGTCAAGAACCCAAAGAAGACGATGAACAATGCAAGGCGGTAGTTAGAGTTGCTCGTAGCACTCAGCCTGCAAAACCCGAACAAGCCTCAACGTCTACGTCTACTTCCATTAAGGTGGAGTCAGGTGGTCAGTGCTGGTTGTACGACAAAACTCCAGCGGAAATAGCGACAGAACAGAGCAAGGACCCTGATATTTCCGTTATAATAAAAGCAAAACGAGAAGGCGTAAGACCAAGTAAGAGCGAAATACATGTAGATCTGATGAGCCAAGAAACAAGACACTATTGGATACTATGGGAGCAGCTATTGATAGTTAACGACGTTTTATGCAAGAAATTTGTAAAAAAGAATGGTACTGGGCAATTCTATCAGCTGATACTCCCTAAAGATCAGCGTGAAGAAATGGTGCGTCAGTTGCACGAAACGCTACTATCTGGACACCTTGGGGTGAAGAAAACCAAGGAGATAGTTGGCCAGAGGTTTTACTGGTATGAAATGAAGGATGTCAAGTTGACGATAAGAAAGTGTGACATCTGCGCTTCTGATAAGCTTGGTACCAAGAAACCGAAAGCGCCGTTGGGTGGATTAAGAGCGGGTGCACCGTGGGACACGTTGGCAATAGATTATATGGGACCGTTCCCTGAAACAGAGAGAGGGAATCGATACATTTTAGTAATGACGGATCATTTCACTAAATATGTAGAAGTGTTGGCGGTCCCCAATCAACGGGCCGAAGACTGTGCCAGACGAATCGTGAATGACTTTGTTGCACGGTGGGGTACGCCCTGTAGCATACATAGTGACCAAGGTTCTACTTTTGAGAGTCGCGTCTTCAAGGATATGTGCCAGATGTTGAACGTTAAAAAGACACGAACAAGCCCGAAAAATCCAAAAGGGAACGGTCAGACTGAAAGATTCAATAGAACCCTCTTGAAAATGATAAGAGCCTTCTTAGTTGACGAGCAGGAAGAATGGGATCTTCACTTGGGGTGTATCGCGGGGGCGTATCGGATGACGCCCCATGAAACGACAAGCCTGTCCCCTAATTTGATGTGCCTTGGTCGAGAGATTCGTGTGCCGGCGGACCTCATATATAATTACGCAAATGAAGAGTCGAACCCGGTCACGTCGTGTGACGAATACGTTCAGTACTTGCGTAATTGTATGTTGCGTGCACATTTAATAGCTCGTAGATTGTTACGAACAAGGGCGGAGAGAAGTAAAGAAATATACGATACTAATGTCGTTCACCACAGCTACAAAAGGGGTGATTTTGTGTGGTATTTACACGAACACAGGAAAATAGGTGTGTGTCCGAAACTTGAACGATTGTACGAAGGACCGTATGTCGTAATTGAGTGTAAATCGCCATTAAACTTCGTGATACAATTGACCCGTGATGGCGCGACCAAATTGGTGCACCACGATAAATTGAAAGCGTACGACGGTAATAACATACCTAAATGGGCTATAAGTGTGGTAAAGAAACTACAACGTGATGAACATAAGGGAGTTGGTAAAACGTAATGGGAACCGTGATATTGAAAACGCTGATAATAAATAAACGAATAAATAGATAAGTAAATAAATAAGAATTAAAATAATAATAGCAATATTAAATGAGTACTTAGGATCGTGCGCGGAAAAAAAAAACGTTGCGTAAAAAAAAAGAAAATCAAAATGCATATAAGAGAACTATATTTTTGTTTACTATTTGGGTGGGGGGCTATTACAAAAAAAAAGGATTAGTTAAAGTATAATCTTACGTTTAGTGGCGAAAAGGAACAATGACGCTTCTCAAGATCATTAAGTTTAGTAAAAATATCAAGGTGTTACATCAATACTGGTTGTTTATTTTAGAACATGTGGCGAGCAGTTGATGACCGGCATAGGAAGTATAAGTGTCGTGTATGTGGGAAAGCAGATCGGAAATCGAGGTCGATAGCCCATGTATTTAAGTATCACGTGTCTCTCGACCGTGTGCCGTATTCATGTAGCCTGTGCAACTTTCGGTGTATGGAGGAGAATGAGCTAATGAACCATGTTAAAAAGTACCAGCGGCATGTGGAGGAAGTAAGCAGACTTGGGTTTCCGGACTCAAAAATTTTGCTAAACAAGGCTGAAAACCCAATTGACATCCAAACCCTGATTGAAGCCGTTGACGAACCGGGGGAACCAGTCAACGCTGTTTTGCCACAAGCTACGAATAATCATGGCCCAGTGTCGGGCCTTGAACTATTCAGGGCTATGACAGGGAGGCAAGCGTCGAGCAGGACTATTCATGAGGGGCCTTGGGCAACGAAGCCAGCGACGATCACACCAACTCAACCGTCTGCGTTCGTCTCAATTGCAGGGCAAAAGGAAGGCACGGAAGCTAATTCTTTTGCTCTATCCAGCGAGCCAGGATGCTTGACTAGCCCTCAAGTAGACCAATATGATGCCCCAACGCCCTTGATGGACGAGCACGTCGAGGGGGAGGAGGAGTTCAACGAATGGTTGGTATCTCTGGTCGCCACTGATGATCAGAAAACGGTTACTCATGAGGAACCTAATCAGCAGGTACCATCTCTTACACCTGACGAACAGCGGGATGCGAGGAGTCCCATGCTACTGACGGCAACACCAGAACAGGAAATTGTGGTCTCCCCTACGATGGCAGCTTCCCCAGTTACGTCAGCTGTAGTCCAGGACGCGATGGTTGATGCAATAAGGCAGTCAACTATACAGATGGTCAACGCAATAAGGGAGGGACAGTCTTCAATTTTGAGCGCAATAAACGCAAATCACAGGGACATGCTTAATGTGTTAAAGGAGATTCGGGACGCTTTGAAAAAAAATAACTTAAATAAAAAACACTAACTGTGCCATATTACATTTACTGCGTTAATAGTTTTGTTGTTTTACAATGGCACTAACTAGTATGACGATGACATTTATTTAAATAATTAATGTTCATGTTTTAAAAACTATATGTAATGTTTGAGTTTCACTTAAATTGTCTTTAAATGTGTACGGTTATCTTATAACATTATTTCTACGGAAGCTCGATATGGACAGTTATACATGGATATTCTGGAACATGACATTTTAGTGAAATTTTATTTAAATATGTATTGGCTACGGGAGTTTAGCCAAAATTTGTGGGGGGTAATGTAGTGAGCTGGTTATTAAGTACAAAAATTGTTTACCTTTTAAATACTTGTGTGTACAGTGACATTCGGTTGGTCTGGTGTTTTTACAAACATAATAAGTAGAATATGCACATGAATCTGATAATACACAGACCCACTAACATATAAATCAAACCATGTTTGTAATTTACCATTTTTTACCAAGAATCCTGCCACTGTTCTTTCTTGTAAAGTTGACTTGAAAACGGTCTGCTCGTAAACACACTTTTACTTCAATTATCTATGTTTAACACTGAATGTTTATAGCTTAAAATAACTCTCCGTGAAAGTTGAGTACACATATTTTGCTAATCCATGCATGTTATACGAATATCTTCATTATTTGTATTGTTATTTGTAATGTTCAGTAGAAATCGGCATGTGATTTTTCCACTGTCCGCCATCTTGGAATGTCGACTTGTGGGTAATTTTTGCATAGCAACACACAGCGGTGTAAACATAAATCTCACCGGCGCTATATTTAAGCTTTAGGTAAGAAAGCTGCACTATTTTTAGCAGACGTAAGGTCATTATTTAGTTCATATAGTCTGTTTTAAATTGTTTTGTCATTTAAAGTCTATTTTATTATTTATAAGTGTTAAGCGTGCGAGCGTTCCATAATTGGTCGCGGCAGTTATTGTGACCCGTTTTTGGTCACACTGTGACCAATATTTGGTCACAGTGACCAATATTTGGTCACAGTGACCAACTTCTGGTCACAGTGACCAATTTCTGGTCACAAGTGGAACGCCGCGGCTATATAAAGTGACCAAATTTTGGTCACAAGATTCATTCTAGTCAAAACCTTAAGGCAGGCAACATCCACGCCAAATTTTTCTTAAAAAGTACTTTTTCTTTTCGTGAGTAATTTAAGTAACTTATAATAACAGTAATACCTTTGTAAGCAGATAATAAAGCGAACATTTAACATATTTCATTTAACTTGAGAATTATTTAAAGCATTCAATCTATTTTTGTTATGATCGTTGGCAAGTGTCCTTGTTCCTTAAATTCGACGAAGTCCCGTTTACGAGTGTAATGTCCATTGTCAAAAATATCTTTTTTGACGCGCAGTTTACCGTCGCAAGATTGAAAGTATTGTAAAACCTTAATAAAGGTTGCAGGTCATTTTGTTGTTGGAAATAAAACATTTTGTTGAGTTATTCGTGGAAACTGAATAAAAGTTGTATGAAGTTGAATCGGACTTTGCGTTAAACATTAACCACCATTGATAAGGAGCGCACTAACAGAGCGTAACAATACTTTGAATACACCGTTAATATTGCCGTCTGCCTACAAAATAGCGGCCGGTCGTAGTGGTATAAAGAGAAAAGCAAATAGAAAAAAAAACGTGACAATAGCCGTAAATAACAAGGGCTGTTTGTAAAACATGCATGCCCCCCTATATGGGCTATAAGTAGTAGTAGCAGCCATTGTGTGAATACGTATTTTGTCACTGTGAATGGTGGTGGTGGTGGTGGTAGCAGAAGAAATAGTAGTAGTAGTAGTAGTAGTAGTAGTAGTAGTAGTAGTAGTAGTAGTAGTAGTAGTAGAAGTAGTAGTAGTAGTAGTAGTAGTAGTAGTAGTAGTAGTAGTAGTAGTAGTAGTAGTAGTAGTAATAGAGTAGTAGTAGTAGGTGGTGGTGGTGGTAGCAGAAGAAATAGTAGTAGTAGTAGTAGTAGTAGTAGTAGTAGTAGTAGTAGTAGTAGTAGTAGTAGTAGTAGTAGAGCAGTAGTAGTAGTAGTAGTAGTAGTAGTAGTAGTAGTAGTAGTAGTAGTAGTAGTAGTAGTAGTAGTAGTAGTAGTAGTAGAAGTAGAATAGTAGTAGTAGTAGTAGTAGTAGTAGTAGTAGTAGTAGTAGTAGTAGTAGTAGTAGTAGTAGCAGTAGAAGTAGTAGTAGTAGTAGTAGTAGTAGTAGTAGTAGTAGTAGTAGTAGTAGTAGTAGTAGAAGTAGTAGTAGTAGTAGTAGCAGCAGCAGCAGCAGCAGTAGTAGCAGCAGTAGTAGTAGTAGTAGTAGTAGTAGTAGTAGTAGTAGTAGTAGTATGCATTACAAAAATGCAGTTAGCCTTACATTTGGTAAAATTTAAATATATTACAAGGGAGGCAAATCTGTAACAATAAATTTAAACTTATTGCATTTGTTTCCCCTGTAGTGTATTACCTCCCCTGTCCTGCTTATATTTATATTAATCAACAAAATTAAACATTAACACAATATTTAATATACAAAATATACAAAAAATCTCATATTCTGATAATATTTTTACTGATCCACTGTATTTTACTAAAAGGATGATGTTTCATTGGACTGATAATTATAGATTTAGGATTACAGACCAGTTGCTTCAGTAATATTGTTCAGAGTGTGCCCTGTTGGCCGCATATGCATTCTTGAATTATCATTCAAAAAACCATTTTACTATTTCAAGTCACCGTGACCTTGACCTTTGACCTAGTGACCTCAAAATCAATAGAGGTCATCTGCGAGTCATGATCAATGTACCTATGAAGTTTCATGATCCTAGGCCCAAGCGTTCTTGAGTTATCATCCGGAAACCACCTGGTGGATGGACCGACCGACCGACCTACCGACCGACCGACATGAGCAAAGCAATATACCCCCTCTTCTTCGAAGGGGGGCATAAATATTTCTAAGCTGATCTCAGTTTATCTTTCTACGGAATATTCACCGATCTGAATTAAAGAGTGAAAATTAAATAATTGGTTATATAGCAATAATATTACACCTTTCTGCCGATTGCAGAATTTAAATGAAAGGTGATAATTAATTAATTTGTTTTTTGCTCCCAAACTATCCTTAACGACAGCGGCATATTTTAATTAAAGGGAAACGAGAAAATCACAAGCGGTTTTATTGTATTTAAAGTTAAATTAAAGTATCTAGTTTGTAACACTTCGGAAGAGTAATTCATCTAGTCTACTCTACTGTAACCAATTCGTCGTCTTATTATTTTATTATACCACTTTGTCTACTTATTATCTTATTATTATTATAATTATTATCATCCTGAATATTGTCAAATGGAAATAAATGTTATAAAAAACAGCGTCTCTGTTTCTTTCTTTTGCAATTATGACTGCTTGACCCGGGTGTCAGCAGGTGGCCCGTGTGTTATCGGTAACAATAAAAGGTAATATAAACAATAGACAGATATTTATTATGCAACTGTCATGACAACGGCGAAACAGATTGTTGATAAGGCAAAAATGATTTTCTATTTTCACAACCAGGGCTATAGATAACTTTTGAGTATATTGGGTAATTCACCCCCTGTTTTTGACAACAATTGGGTGTTTGTAAATTAAATAATTTTAGCAAACCTTTTCACCCCCTTATTTTGAGCTTAATTGGGTTTTCACCTCCGGTTTTTTAACTCAATAGGGTAATTTAGGGAATTACATATATAATATAATAAAAATATACTAAGGTTATTTAGGTTATTACGGTCATTATTTATACAAATGGAATTCAAAAAGGTACCTGTACATAACACCAAACAATTACTGAATTTCTGATCAAAGTTCATTCATTTTTGCATTGAATAAGACCGAGTTCGTGAAAATCGCTGCACAATTGATGAAGTTATGGCTGTTCAAAGCGATGCACCCCGTTTTCGAGTCATTTTGAGTTGAATACATTGAAAATGAAAGTATAAATCAGACGGGTCTATGAATAATTACAATAATACCCCAAAGATTGATAACCGCTGGAAAGACTTTTTTCATAGGACGGCATATTAACTATCTGATATATTTTTGTACCGAAAATAACCAGTCTAAAAATACGCCAGTGTTCGTAAGAATTGCGTTTCGTGACGCAAGGTTTGTTACGGGAATTACGTTATTTAATTTGTATTTGCGTTTTTGTACGCTTTATTTTGAATTAAATTACGTTTTTGGTTATTTTAATTGCGAAATAACGCAAATACGCTTGTTATCTATAGCCCTGTTCACAACACATAATTTTTTTTTCGGAAATGGCCGATTTCTGACACTGATTTTTTTAGTGCTTATTTTACTCGGATTTTCAATTTTTACCGATAAATTTGGACCAAATTCGGAGGTGCGTGTTATACACAAGGGCGTATTATATTCCTGCATTTACTGTAATTAGGGGAAAAAGGGTAATAATTGGGAAAAATAGAGCAATAAATCAGGAAATCAGGAAAAATGAAACATTATTATTATAACTATAATTAACAGTGATCCAATTGTTTATAAGTGCATGTAAAACAACATTCTAAAATATATATTGATACAGAATTATAAATCACAGTATATCAAGCTCAATAAACACATTATTGGCAAGTTTGGCATCTTTTTGGGAAAATTTCGGTAGGATTTTTGGGAAAAAAATGTTCCTTTTGCTTTTGGGAAACAGCCTATAAAAGGCTTAAATTTTGGACAAAAATAATCCTTGGAGGCTTTAACTGAAGGAAAAAATGCCAGCATGATAATTCTTGTTGTTTCTTCATTACCTCTGTGTCTGCGCAGCTGGAGTGACTGCCCCTGTGGTGGTTGCTGCCCCTGGCTGACTGTAGTAATTGTAGTAGTCATAGCCTGTCTGTCCATACCCATAGCCTGGAAATTTACAAATATGGTGAAAATACAGGGAAATGTACAAAGATCACAGAAATTAGCACATTTAGCGTTCTTTAAAACATAATTTGGTTGATATCATGAATATTTCATGACACATACCGTAGGTTTACACTCAAATCTGGGAATCCCAGTGATTATATATATAGCTCTTAAACTACGTCATGGAAACCGGGCAACTAATCGTATTAATCATGTGACTATTTTACTGGATTCCGGTCTTGTGCGAGAAGGGTGTTTCGTCAATTAATTACTGGAAACCAGTCGAATTTTCATCCGGGTTATGTGAAAGCCAAGATATAAACGTTAAAACAGAAAAAAGTCTCACAATTGGCGTTCATACACGAACAAAATAAAACGTTCGGACTCGGAAAATATTAATTGAGTTGACGCATTTTTTAAGAATGAATCATCAAAAACCGTTGAAACCCAGCAGGATTCGGAGGTACATGTAATCAACATCGATTAATACTGTCGGATTATTGTGAAAGTGAAAGTAGACAATCGGCAGCTGCCGCACCTTTCCCTTCCAATAGCTGATCTAGATCGTCAACCCATTCATCATGAAATTGAAATCATAATATTGACATCGTTCCCCGGCCCCAGTTGAAAACATTTCCCATTATTAGATCTACACCTGCAACTTTATTTAGGACTTTGACTTTAATATCATACTTGTTCATGTGTTTAAGAACAAAAAGGCCAGAGACATGCCTCTTTTTCTTAAAAAAAACCCTGAAGTCTGTAGGTGAGTTAAAGACATTGAAATGAACAGTTTTTTTTTTCCCCCAAATATGTCTCTTTCGCGTTCGATTTTTCCCTTTTACCCAGCGTCCAGCGTCTTCCCCTCTTTCTAAAAAAAACCCTGGTATAAATATTGAACGTTCAACAGTGGTGTACCTCAACAACTGTATCCCTGTCTCCCATGCGGCATTCAAATTTACCGGTAATGCCCATGCTTTCCCTGAGGAAAAATCACACGATGTACACTAATTCTTATTTTCTCATGTTTTTCACGAAATGCACATGGACTGTTAATCTTTTGCTAGAAAATTACAAAATTGTCAGAAAAGAATAGTGCTATGCAACCCTTGCTCCTTATCATAATGACGCTTCCTATTTTGAATGCTTAATTAAGCTTTTCAATGCCCCGGATTATTGGATTGTGCAATAGGAAGATGGCGGCCATTTTCGGTCCGATTTGGTGGTTTTATTGTCTTTAAATATTTTTTCCTGCATTTTTGCATTTAAAAAAACAGCCTGCGCGCTATACACGGGAGCGCGCTATACGTGGAAACCTACGGTAGATGTGCAATGACACATGGTCAAGGAAATAAACACATTAAGGCCAACTTAAAACATTATCCAGATCTTAAGCAATTTTTATCACAAACTTTTAACACAGATGAGTGTTTGTTCTGACTGAATACATAATTATTATGGCATAGAAAAAAATTTGAATACATGAAGTTTACAAAAAAGATACACAATCCTGTACATACTCTGGTAGCCCTCATAACTGCTGTAGTTCTGCATCTGATTGTAGTCATAGCCAGAGTAGTTGTAGGCGGCTGCAGCATCATACGCAGTCCCACCCTGGGTGGTGTATGTCCCATCCACACCATAGGACTGGCTCTGACTGTAGTCTGGAGAAAGGAAATTTAAAACCACTTACAGTGTTTTAATTTGAGCAAAATGGACATATATTGTACACTGTTTGTGGACTCCTATAAATAATTAGAATTCCAGACAGCAAATTTAAATAAAAACCCTCGGAGTAAGGGTGGTGACAGGGCTTGAATTTATTTTATTTTTTCTACTTGCAAAAAATTGCGAGCAGCTTTAATACCAACTCGCAAAATCAAAAACATTCTCGCAAATTTTGATGGAAACATAAAAAACCTTGGACATTAGTTTAGTACTATTTAAACAAAATAAAAGTACTTAACATAAATACACATTTTATTTCTGCAACCATACAAAGATATCAGTTCCTTGGACCATAAGGGCCCACATCAGGTTGATTGACCATCTTCATCTACAAAAAGTTTTAGTCTTATTTTAAGTTATTTTTCCCACTAATTCACTGTTTTCGTAGAAAGATTTAAAATCCGTTTTTTCAAACTAAACGGTTAACTTTGCTTTATCTTTTGTATTATGTATATTTTGTGTTATTTCCGTCTGTGGGAATAAAGTGACAAGTTATTTTTGGCTTCAATGAACATGTGTGAATAGTTGACTTTTTCACTTGCTTTGTACCAATACCATCCGCGTATCTGTATATACCAGTCTACATACAAGGTGCGCGCTTACGCATAAGGGCACTTGGGCGTTCTATAAATTGAAGATTTAGCGATCATGACGTCGAGCAGCATTATACCTACTCATTTCTTTTCACTATTTATTTACTCGCAAAAAATACTAGTGGCTTAAAACTTAACTCGCAATCGGTATTTTTTACTCCCATTTTGCGAGTGTGCGAGTGTTAATTTCGAGCCCTGGGTGATTATGTGAACTTATTCATACGGGCAAAAGCCCGCGTTGCGGGCGTTGACCGTTCATACATATGGAAATTTAGACATAAAAATAGACATAAAGATGCATCTCAAAAAAATTTGCCACGCGACATATATTTTCACGATGCTATTTATGACCTTGAACAAATCAAAAACACGTTGACATAGGCTAAATCACATATAAATACATACCTCAGGAAAAGTACAGTAGATTCCACTTAATTGAATATCAGATAATCGAATAATTCGGTTAATTGAATAGAAATTGAAAACACCACACCATTTGCATCTCTTCCTGTTGTAAAAACTCCACATAATCTGATAGGAAATATGGCGTATTTCGGTTAATTGAATAGCCAATTTTCTATTGAACACTATAATCCACACTATAATCCAGCAAAGAATGTCATAATTCTCCAAGGATATGCATCGTATCGACGATTTTGACAGACACGCTCAACTGACTGCCTTTGTTTTCATTTCACACCATTCATGTATGCAGCGTCTGTCAAGCGTCACGTGACTTACAGGTGTAGTATGCATGCAAGTACAATGCAAACACTGGAGTCTCCTGTGTACAGTCAGGTGTAAACTTTCGAATGCAAACTGTCGAGTAACACACTTCAACAGTTTGTTGTCACTTAGAAACAATTAAAGAGTGTGTTGCTGATTAGAAACAAACTGTTGACATGTCTTGCTCAACAGTTTGCAATAGGTGATGGAATGTTACACTATATTCTCAGTTCGTGTATATAGACCTACACAAATGCGTCACAGTAAATCATATCTAAACATGATGTCAAACAATCAAAAACGCGCACATTTGTCAAAACATCGCAGTCTTAACACTGCTGATCATATTTTCACAATAACCAAAATTAATCCAGTACAATGTATTGACCAGATTTTCCGGTAAATCAGTACACAGTACATTATCTGTTTCAATACTAAACTACCTGAAGAGCGTAACGTCAGATACAGCATTCTTCTCGCTACAAAGTTTTCCTTTGACAGTGTATATACACCAACGCTAATTTTCGCGCGCTTTTTACCAGGACAATACATGAGCAATAGATGTTGCTAGCGTAAGCGTTGGGTAAGCAATAAAATTAAATAGGAAAAATCATTACATGCACCATATGGCGTGACATTGTGCATTGCTGCATAGTTTTCGCTAGCTTTTTGTTGGGGGCAAAGGAAATACATGTGGACGTTTTATTTAAAGCTAGAAAGTGTGTTTTGGATTACAAAATTTGTATTCTCATTTGGGAATTCAACAAAACATTTATATTATATTTATAATGGATTCAATATTAAATTCCAATATTAGCTTTTTTTAAACGCTCTAACACAGCACAGAACGTAAATTGACACGTTAAATTTAAACAAAATCAACGTCGGGAGGGGACACCCCTCCCGAACCAACCCTAGCAGCCCCGGGGCGCCTGACAAAAATCCTCTGGAAAGCACTGACATCATAATTGTGAAGCGAATCGCACTAAATATTCTTGCATTATTTGTTTTTCTCCGCTACACATAGACCGTTCCAGACTTAGATTACCCAATTATCTCCCCTGAATACTCATCTTCAGTTGGTATAACTATTAGTATAAGTCATAGACTGGTTCACTACATATAGTGACAGTCTTTACCAAACACAATTTGGGTAAACATAACCAGTCTTAAATATATTGCCCGAATCTCAGATTTCTTTAGAATTTATTTGCTTTAATCCTTTTGATATCTTATTGTTATTATTATCCTGACAAATCACAAACACTTGTTAAACATTATATGTTTTAAATATTATAGCTGACATCTCTATTCTCCCAGTATTCTCGCGGTATTTCAGTAACCACACCCTACTGTTAACTTGTCAGAATTCGTGACGCACTTTCCATTTGCTATCAGAAAGCAGTTTTACATGTGATCATGAACAATATTCTGGTAAGTTGTCGTTGTTATCCATCAGAAACACATTAATTCACAAAATTTAAAGATATTCCGATCTAACTTTTTAGTCGTTCAGCTTTAGTTTTTAACGTATTTACACGTTCACCTTGTCTGCTCGCACTTTACCGATATCGCGAAAGGTTACATATCACTATAATAAGTTTTGGCCTCAAACCACAAAGTCTAATACCGTTGGATTTCCGTACCAAAATCCTACGTTGCAAATCTTCCAGATTTGAAATCAACAAAAAAACAACAACAAGACATTTATAAATTGTCGCATCATTAATCAAATTTTAAGATATTCGTTGCTTTTCCGTTTTTAAAAGCTGTTCTGCCAAGGCAAGAGCTGGGCATCACACAAGCCATTCAATCGAGCAAAACTGACAGTTTTGGTTTCCAGAAATAAACAAAGGAGGGATTCCTGAACTATCAAAATTTTTAAGCTATACACACAGTTATTTTCTGTGGTGATATTATTTATTGGTTCTGTTGGTTTACTTGGATGGAATATGTGTGAACTTTTTATAGAACTTTGAAAAGTCTATATCTGTCTATCTATAAACAAAAATCAGCTATGGCATAATAAGATCAGATGTGCAAACAATGTCAAAGGGTTGTTAAATTAACAATTTGAAGGCAATTATGCTGAAGAAATATGAAGGTGCCCATGCAAATTTAGTCTGTATATCGACACATGTCTGCCAATTAATGTCAAACTAGTAATACAAAACTTACCACAAGTATGTAAAAGCACTAAGTACATGTTGTGATCAATTTTAGTAAGATAGTCTTATTCTAAACAGTAGCAAATAGCTTGTTTAGTTAATGCATAATGCCATTTATATGATTTCCTTTCTATTATGTAATTAATAAATTGGTTGTTACTTGTTGTTCCATGATAAATGTTTTATGCGCTAGTACAAAACCAGCATTGTTAATTTTGTAAAAGGTAATAAAATGCTACTGCATTGATTCCACAGTTTTTTTTAATATAACATCACTGTGTAATTTCATATACGTAACTATTCGTGTACTGTAGGTTGATTACAGTGTTTTAGTGTTACTTATTGTGTAACTATTATTTTATGTGCAAATAAATGATGTGAAGTGTTTTGTATCTCCACACAAGACTAGGGCTGTAACAATACATTCGAATATTCCAGCGATTTTCCTCCTTCTTTATAAAGTACCGGTAAACGGCACTTTCCCAATTACGAAAAAAATACAAATTTCCCAATTGCTGTCCTTAAATTCCCAATTAAAGGTAAAAAAAAAAAAAAAAAAAAAAAATTATTTTTTTTTTTCTTAAGCAACTTTTAGTTAGTTTCCCTTTGCAGCTCTATAGCTTGAACCTAGGTTTATATAATATTGACAGCTTGAAAACACTTGGTTATCAATTTTAAAGTATTTGGGAGCAAAAAATAAAATACACCAATTTCCCAATTTGAGGTTTTCACGACTCGATTTTTCCCAATTTTGAGGTTTTCACGACTCGATTTTTCCCAATTGGACCGGTACGGGTACTTTTCCCAATTGGACAAGGAAAATCGCTGTATTCAAATTACTCGAATACGGCTGTGGACGAATCGTATTTGTTATTCCCACCTCCCGAACCGAATATTTGATGAATACAAACAACCTGGTTCGAGTTTGAAAGTTTAATCATCTTACCTTACACATGAAGGTTCATACAATTAACCCCTATATTTAAATGTTCTTCTCCTTATTCGGGCGTTTTTCATCATGTTTACCCCACCCACTATGTTACACTGTGAGATTATCAACAAAAATGGCGGGCACTAGAGCTGTAACGATTCACCCATCATCCTATTCGATTCGATTTTGATACCAAACGGTCCGATTCGATTATTTTCGATTCGATTCAAATTAAAGTATTTGCTGCTTATTGTGCACACTATTTCATGTTTGGTTTGTCCAGGGCATGAATTAATATGTTTGGTATTTGGTATTAACTTATTATGTTGTACATTTTAAGTGTTTCATTTTTTAAATAACATTTAAATTTTAAAGACGCAACATTGTTTTATAAGTAACAAATTTATTGAACAAAACTTCCTGTTGAGTTATTCTAAAATAACATAAAATGCAAAATGTATCACATTTGAAATATCAACTAAGTGTTTTCTCTTTAAATGTTGCCTCAAATTTGTAGTGTTTCCACATTTTTGGTAACTTTCGTCAACAAAACATGTTTTGACAGTTGCCTTTGCATCAAAGCCTTCGAGAAACCCGAAATGTTCCCAGACTTTTTATTTTAATTTTGACGGTGCGTTTTTCAGCGCGGTTAAAGAAGCCATTTTACCTGCTGATGTAATGCTCAGCATGTTATTCATTCATTCATTGGATGCAATATTGGCTATTGACCAATCACAAGACGTATTACAAATGACAAGAAAGTTGAGAAGACGGATTTGGGAAGTAAATGCGGATAAATTGGGATTACAGTGAATCGAATCGAAACTGGCCGTATTGGTATCGAAATCGAATCGGCGGCGTTGAACCGGTTTTTCGATGCATCGAACTAAATCGTTACAGCTCTAGCGGACACCAGTTAAATATTTACGACATTGAATTGAAAAATCTTTCGATGGTTGTTTAATGTTTATTTAGGTAAATACGAGTGATTTGATGCTTAAACATACACACAAAGGATTAGCAGATGGATTTTTTTGTTTGTTTATCTTTACGACAATGATTGTGCAACTTATCAACAAACATGGAGCCTTGCGAAGGAAATGCTATTGGTATCGTTGACATGCCTGCCAAATACACGTTGTTTGTCTGGCACTATTTGGTTTCCCCAAAAAAGACGATGAGACAAAGACAATTTGCAGTGTTTTGTTATTTCAAAGTGTTATATTTCATATTTTCAGTATGCAATGATACTAAATCAAATTGACAAATACACATAGTTTCATACTATATAATGTCAGGGTTTTTTTTTACTAAGAAAGTGACGCCGATAATCGGCGTCTTCCCCTACCAGAATTTTTCCCCTAAAACTACCATTTCCTCTCCAAAAATAAAATTTTTCACCAAAATATATTTTACCCTCAAAGAAATGTTTTTTTCTTTCTTTTGGGAAGTCGACTCTTATCCTATTTGTACCATGTACAACGATCTCGCTCTCTCTCGTTCCCGACGAACACTCAAATCTGGGAATCCCAGTGATTCTATATATAGCTCTTAAATTACGTCATGGAAACCGGGCAACTAATCGTATTAATCATGTGACTATTTTACTGGATTCCGGTCTTGCGCGAGAAGGGTGATTCGTCAATTAATTACTGGAAACCAGTCAAGTTTTCATCCGGGTTATGTGAAAGCCAAGATGGGTATAAACGTTAAAACAGAAAAAAAGTCTCACAATTGGCGTTCATACACTAACAAAATAAAACGTTCGGACTCGGAAAATATTAATTGCGTTGACGCATTTTTTAAGAATGAATCATCAAAAACCGTTGAAACCAAGCAGGATTCGGAGGTACATGTAATCAACATCGATTAATACTGTCGGATTATTGTGAAAGTGAAAGTAGACAATCGGCAGCTGCCGCACCTTTACCTTCCAATACTGTAGCAGATCTAGATCGTCAACCCATTCATCATGAAATTGAAATCACAATATTGAAATCGTTCCCCGGCCCCAGTTGAAAACATTTCCCATTATTAGATCTACCCCTGCAGCTTTATTAAGGACTTTGACTTTAATATCATACTTGTTCATGTGTTTAAGAACAAAAAGGTCAGAGACATGCCTCTTTTTCGAAAAAAACAACCTGAAGTCTGTAGGCGAGTTATAGACATTGAAATGAACAGTTTTTATTTTTTTCCCCAAATATATCTCTTTCACGCTCGATTTTCCCCTTTTACCCAGCGTCCAGCGTCTTCCCCTTTTTCTAAAAAAAAACCCTGCATGTCATGTCAAGTTGTCAGTATTACTTTTGTTCATTGAAATTAATATTCACGAATAAATATTCGTATTCGCTACCCTGTATTCGTGATACGTATCGTATTCGTCACCTAGTGTATTCATTACAGCCCTACACAATACCACATACCTTTTTATATATGTACTGAATATATATATATATACTTACATCATTTACATGCTTCTGCTAGGGGCTTAGCCAAGAAAGACAATGACTGACATATAAATAAGTGATTACTGATGATCTATGTTTTATTGTATGTGTTATTTGAATGTTTAATTACAAAATATGGATGATATATAACAATATGCATTCTAATATTTGCATTCAAATGGTATCAATAGAGCTACAAACTAAGTGTATGCAGTTTAGACTGTGATTTAAGAATTGCTACAAAATGGCTAGCTTTTTAGTGACTATATAATAGTAGCAACCCCGATAAAAGCCGATTCCTTATCAGTTCAATGGGAGAAAAGCGGAAAAAACCAATACCACTCTTACTAAATGATCAATAAAACCATTATTTTATTATATAAATCAAAAAAATAAAAAGTTATTAAAAGAAAAATGTTTTATCTTTCTATTCATATAAAATTCATTTTATTATTATTTCAGGGTGATAAGTAAATATGTTGTTAATTGAACAAATTCAGGGCAGAAATATCGCTATCGCGTAATGCCGACTTTCGGACTACTTGCATAAACAAGTGTGTGTTTACAATTCAAATGCGGATATTCTACACATCATGAATATTTATGAGATTGACATCATCTTGTTCACGACTGAATAAACTTTACTACAATGCATTCAAAATTTACATAGGACCACCCTACGCCGAGAAAATAGTACCCGACTTTGACGATTAATAAAATTACTTCCGATGGACCGAACACAATTTTGAACATAGTTATAAAAACTAGAAAGTCTAACTTAAATTTTGATACCAAATTTATTTTCCGCAAATGAGAATTAGGTACCCGCATCTTTAAACAAAGACGCGCATTTATACAATTCGACCTCGGTTGACCTCTGCAGAGGGAGGCGCCATTTTTGTTTTGCTTCGCTAATCGTTATCGTTTGTGACGATCTGAATTAATTAAACCATACTCGCTTAAACTCTACAGAAAACAAAAGAAAAGGTTTGTTATGATCATTTTCGATATTATTTGGTTTGAATTATGTTTAAATAATATTTTATAAATATTAAAACCAGCTTTTCGCATTGATGGCAATGTTCGCTTTTTTGACAAAAAAAACACGCGTAATAATTAAGTTATGTCACTTAATATAACAGTCCCGTGAGATGCTTCCCTCAAATGAACGCATTGAAATGGTTGATAATAACAAATTAGTCAATATAAATTGCCGCCATAGAGTCTTTTGATGATTTTTGCTTTGGCAGACTCTTGGCGTCAATAGTCCACTCCATCTTTTTAATAGCGAAAGTTTTCCTTCTTTGTCTATATTGATGCGCAAGGAATTTGGTGCGCAACATTCAAGCCCCGATATCAGACAGTTAATATCAACGGATTGCAATAATATTTACATACCTGTGTAGATAATTCATTTCTCAATAATGTTACGTAAGAATTATGTAATGAATCTTTCAATTTTGCACGCCTGACCAATTTAAATCAACACACTACTCACATTTTCGATTCCAATCGCTGTGCCCGCTGTATACCGCAGGTAGATTTTAATCGATAACGCAGCCTATTACACTGTAATGCCTTCTTCTGATTGGTTGATATTTAAATATTTCATAACATGACGAGAGGTCACTGATTGTATTGTGATTTAAGCAGAAGTTTAACTGAAACAAATTATGCCTTTTAACTTCAATTCGACGCTATTTGAGGTAAAAATGGACTTCTTAACTAAAATTTTATGAGTTGGTTATGTTATTTTGCAATTTTAAGCATATTGATATAATAGCATTGTATTCATTTTTCGTTATGGTTTTTACAGACCGGAGTTTCAGCGTTCAGATTTATTCTGAACGCGAATTATTTCAGCTAATAACAAATTGAATCGAAATAGATCAATAACTGCGTTTTTCTCTAAGTATTTACGTAAAATAATGGATTGTTTGAATTGGGTACGAACCTAAATTTTTTTAAAATCTTGTTCGTACCATTTTTCGAGATTTTGCAAAGATGTCAAATAATGAAGGATAATACCAAAAATGATGTTTTATATGTATTTTATTTGTAAAAATAGATATTTTGGTATGTTTTGTTATTTTTTTTAGAGTGTCTGGCTGTGATGAAGGTGTAAGAGTATCCAGGTGCCTTCTGCAAGGATGTGGGACTCTGCTGCAACTCCATCATAAGACATAACCAAGCAATTTGAAAAATTCCAGTACATTGACAAATGAAATTGTCATTGAAATATTCAACCGATAAAAATGATGCAAATCAGAAGATATGGAAAGTTGTTTTCTTGACGACTTTCAGACTATAAATATTATAGAGAATGACTTGAAACATGCAGAACAAAATTCTGCCTCATAATGCTGTAAACAATTATCCACCATGTAGTTGCCATCATTCCTCCTGATATTCTTCTTGTTCCTAGACAAATAAATTCCTTTTATACCCAAGAACAGTCAAACAATTGAATTCCCTCCCTCCCCAAAATGCCATATACCCGGTACATGTGGCAGCCACAGTAGAAGTTTTCAAAATTCTTACTCCAGTGGCTGTCATTGTACCACTTATCCATCTGGAGACACAATGTAAATAATTATGAAATCACACCCAACTGAGCACCTTTGTACAGTTTTTTCACCCCTTAACCTTTATGCCACCCTCTATTTAGAAGGAGTGCTGTATCAGAAGAAGACTACATAACTGTAAAATGGTAACAACTGGTACCCTGGGTGTGTTGTAAAAAAAGAAGGCAATGAAATGAAAGTGAATTTCATGACAGCATGTAGACAAAAAGGAGTGTTTGCTTTGTCAGTGCGAGCAGATATCCATAGTGTAAAATTTGAGTTAATTCTAGACTGGATGGTTCCTGATTGTTTGAAGAGTGAAATTGGAAGACAATGGCTGGCTGTTTTCCAAACATGAGAAATATCAAGCATCATACGGACTGTACAAAAAGGACCTACTTTGAGAAATTGTGTATAGTTTAAATGTATTGAAATGTTTTATTGAATTTTCCTTTTTGTACACACTTGACATTATTGCCGTTAGTTTGTTGAATGTGGTAAGACTTAGTTAAGTTATTAAAGATTTTTATACTTTCAACGAATATATTGTGGTGTTATGCTCCTCGACAAAAAAATACATAAAATTGGCACTTTTTAAATCAAAATTAGGGTACTATATCAATTTCTGATCAACAAATCAATGCTTTTATTGAAATCTACAGGAAAAATGCCATCAGTATGCCAAATTTCAATATGATACCATGTATAGAAAAAATTTTACAGAAAAAAGAAGCCAAATTTTATAGAAAGCGGGTCCGCGAATCGACACAAAATGTGAACGCTTTTAATAGGCATAATTTTCCCCAAAATGGCATTTTTTCCGAAGATTCAAATTACCATAACTTTGGATGTAGTAGAGATAAATTAATAATTCAAACTGATCTGAGCAGTATTAAATGAGATCTTTAATATTATATCAAAACATTTAAGATTTCTGTGAGTTGAATTTTTTGATGGGGTTGCTAATAATAGTATTGATGTGACACATCACATGATTTTGATTATGTACAGTGTACTGTATGTTAAAATCAACTGCTTTAGCAAGCTGTTAAGTTGAATTGAGACATTTGATGAAACAAAATGTTTCCTGGGTAGGACCAGTACTTAGTGTCTTTAGGGTTATCTAAAGAATGCTTGCACTTAAGGGATCAATACCTCCCAGTGACTAAGCCAGTAAGCAGACACTCTAATTATGTTACGACTCTGGTTGACTTTCGATATGGGGTTTGCTTCAGCGTACAGGTCTGTCAATACTATATTAACTGTACACTGAAGTTTCATTAGCTAATAAGATGCTAGATCTTTAAGCTAGGAACATGTTACTCGTTAGCTAAAGAAACTTCAGCGTACAGTTTATATAGTATTGACAGACCTGTACGCTGAAGCTAACCCCGTATCGAAAGTCAACCAGAGTCGTAACATATTTATGTCACGCTATAAATCAAAGAAAGCTCATTTTCTTGGATACATTTCTACATATATTAGTGAATGAATATAAATTACTGCATCGAGGAATGTTTTAAGGTTCAGATGTTTCAAATGCATCTTACATTAGATGAAAATAACTCTCATCAGTCTGAAATTCACAATTTTGACGCCATTGTTGCTTTGTCACGTGACGAGTTTTCATTTGGATACTTTCGGATAAACCGTGACATTTTATGCTGAAATTGTAAACATTACTTTCGTTTTCTGAAATCTATTATTTGTGATTAACAACTTACGTCTGGTGGATTATAAGACTGATTTCATTGTGAATCAGGTAGTTTTATATAATATTTACTTTGACTTTGTATTGACACTACAATTTGTTTACAAAATAAGCCAGAATAATTAAAATACCGGGAAATGTCATTCTGAATTTGAAAACACTTGAGCACATGGTTTGTTACTAAAAATAGAAATAACGTCATATGACCGTGAAATCTCGGGAGATTCGCATTTCAAGAAAGTCTGTCACATCGCTGTTTTTCTCGATATGTATGAGCAGAATAGATACATTTTAAATGTTTAAGATAGTTTTTAGTGAAAGAGTATATCAGTTAAATGTGAAAAATGTCAATCTTTCCAATCAAGTGGTTGATTTGGGCCAACAACTGCATTTAAAAGCTGTTTTGGACCGGTCTTTGTTAACTGTCAACTTTTCGGGAATTTCTGGTTGACTTTCCTAATGGGGTTGGTCCATAACTATAAAGTCGCGCCAGTCAAAAATCATAAAAAGCGACATTTAAAGTTATGGAAGCCAGAACTAGTTACTCGTTTAAAGATTGATTTTTTTTTTGGATGCATAACTTGAAAAAATTATAATATTTTGAACACAATACTGTCCATATATTTATTAAAAATATATGGTTATCAAAAAAACTTAAAACGCTTTTGCCCGCAAATTAGGTAGCACCTATAATCATATTATAACAATTAGTGAAAGTAGTTTAGTGCTGTGTAACCGTAAGTTGCTCCACACAAAAAAAATCGACGAGTTACAAAAATGACTAGCCATGCGGGTCACTTTTAACGAAAGCATCACTCAACTGATATTACTTCTGTAACTGATATAATGCACCCTTACCTGTATTAGACATTATAAGGGATTCAACTTTTTAAAAAAGAAATAATTTTAAATGCTGTTCACGAGCTTTCGACTTCCATGTTGAATTAACAGCACCGACGTAAATATTTCTGAACTATTATTAAAAAAATATTTTGTCATTTTGATATAACTTTTTTTGTATATGTGGAATAAATAAATAATCATAAATATTATAAAAGTTTATTTTTATTTACATTTTCTCTGAATGGCGGTAACAACACACACTGAACATTAGCCTTGTGGTCAGAATACATTAAATAGTATCCCTATATAATTCAATGTGAAAGCGACAACTTTAGGCCAAAATAAATGCAACATTTTGCACATAGAGACCCCCATAACCATATATTTTCTTAAATGCCATTCTAAGTGTGGAATCCATTTATGCAATACAAAAGATATGTCATTTTCAATGCAAGAAAGAACTTGACACAAATCAAAATCGACTGTTTTTGCAACTTTTTTTTTCGGCCGTTTCTTAGTGGAATGTAACCTTTTTCAGTGCGATGGTTTACTATAGTCTTCAAGTTTATCATATTTCAGGGATTCAGTAGTGAACACCTATTCACGCCATACCATTATCTCCGAAAGATAACACCCGAATAATAGATAAAAGTGTAAAACATGCCTTCCTGTCAACTATGGTATTTTTTTTAGAGAGTACAGTATTTAGTGTAATGTAACCTTGTATCAGTCTCAGGATAGACCCTTTCAGTTATTGCCGGTTTTTAATTATCTCCCTTGTGCGACGTCATGCGATGATAATCGAGTGTATCGATTGTAAACGAGAATATAAATCTTGCTAGAAAGTGTTTTTTCAACGATGTAAATGGACTGAACGTATGCACAAAAGGATTTGTACTTACCAAATTGTTTATAATGATGGATTATTTTTCACTTTAAAACACCTTTTTAAAACACTGGTCAGACCCCAGCTGGAGTACAGCTCCTCTGTGTGGTCCCCGCATACCGTGACTCGCATTGAACAACTTGAGTCAGTTCAGCGTAGGGCTTCCCGTTGGGCCAAACAGGACTTCAGTAGGCTGTCCAGGGTCACATACATGCTTTCTTCCTTAAATTGGCGACGCTTTGACCTCCGCTGTTTTGACCAGCGCCTGGTTATGTTTCAGAACATCTTGCATAACCAGGTAGCCATTCCTATACCTGACTACCTCAAACCTATCACTAGACCATCAAGAACCTCCCACACAAAAGCATTCCATAATATTCAAACCACAACTGATTATCATAAGTTTTCCTTCTTTCACAGAACAATCATCCACTGGAATGCTCTACCTCCTGATATTCTCACCCTCCCTGGACCCGAGTTCAGCCTGGCTGTTAGCCGGGTTGAGCATATCTCCCCATAATAATACCTGGTCTGTTTTTAACCTGTTTTAAAAAAATAACACACTCCTTTCTCTCTTTTATATCTTTTTATTTCAGTCTTACTAACAATCTAAAAGTCACAATTTTTGTCCAATCATCATGGAAGTTGGTCAAAACATTGGTTTTATTGATATCTCGGACGAGTTCGAAAATGGTCCAGATCGGTGAAAAAACATGGCCGCCAGTGGGCGGGGCATTTTTCTCTATATGTATATAGTGAAAACATGTGAACACCTTAGAAGTCACATTTTTGGCCCAATTTTCATGAAATTTGGTCAAAACATTTGTTTCCTTGATATGAGAGTTGAGTTCGAAAATGGTTCCGGTCAGTTGAATAACATGGCTGCCGCGGGGGGGGGGGGCAGTTTTCCTTATTTGGCTATAGAGAAACATTGTAAACACTCTAGAAGTCACAATTGTTGCCCAATCATCATGAAAGTTGATCAAAACATTGGTTTTATTGATATCTCGGACGAGTTCGAAAATGGTCCAGATCGGTGAAAAAACATGGCCGCCCGTGGGCGGGGCATTTTCTCAATATGTATATTATGAAAACATGTGAACACTCTAGAAGTCACATTTTGGCCCAATTTTCATGAAATTTGGTTAGAAAATTTGTTTCTTTGATATGATAGTTGAGTTTGAAAATGGTTCCGGTCAGTTGGATAACATGGCCGGCTGGGGGGGGCAGTTTTCTTATATTTATATAAAAGCTTGTGAACACTCTAGAAGTCACATTTTTTGCCCAATCATCATGAAACTTGGTGACAAGATTGGTTATATATATATATCACATAATTAATGCCATAATTATTGCCCTTAGATTGTCCAAATTTTCATTATATAATGCAAAATCCTTGTAAACACTCTAGAGGTGACAATTTCGTTTCAGATTTTATGAATCTTGGTCATAATATTTATTTTTGTAAGCAAAGTTTGATGTTTCGTAAGGGGGGGTCAACTCAAAATATAGGCCACCAGGTCAAATCTTACAAAAACAAAATCACTCCATATGCCAGAGTTTTGGTTCAATAATGATGAAACTTGACCAGGATGTTTGTCTGGACAATATCTAGGTCAAGTTTGACGTTTGGTAAAGATTGAATGAACTGACTCCTCTCAGGTGAGCGAACTAGGGCCATCTTGGCCCTCTTGTTTTTATGTGCTTATATGTACTTGCTGTGCTTGTCAGTTTTATATGGGCTAATATGTACTTGCTGTGCTTGTCAGTTTTATATGTGCTTATATGTACTTGCTGTGCTTGTCAGTTTGCATATGCTTATGTGTACTTGTCAGTTTTTTATGTGCTTATGTGTACTTGCTGTGCTTGTCAGTTTTATATTTACTTATGTTGCAACCTTTTATTTGTTAGGAAGCTGCTGACCAGTTCAATTCGAATCTGTTTCGATTTGATACCTCGTCTTAACCCACTTTCTTAGCTCATTTTGTGTTTGGTTTCTTCTTAGTCTTAAACTCGCATTTTTTTACGGCAGTTTTTTTTAATTTATTTCATTTTTTAGATCTACTTATAGATCAAGATCAGCGGCCTCCAGCACAATATTTCTTTAAATAGTATGAAAACTATTAGAATGTAATACCGTGATTTCATTAACTTATTAGCATGCATATCATATCTATTAATTTTATTTTGCTATATTTTATTTCCATATTGTAGCTGTTTTATACATTTATACACAAGTTTATATAGTCGGTTCAAAAGCCTTCATGCCTTATGTTGTCTATTTATGTCTTGCCGACTCAAAATAAATCTTATCCTATCTTCTCTTATCGTATTCTTGTCGGTTTACGCGCGAAAGGTCTTTGTCCCCAGAAGGGGTTTGACCTTACTGGAAGATAGATAGATAGATTTTCTAATGAAATTTTGATATTCGGTTTATACTGCTGATACAGTAGCGGTATTGTTCATCAGAGAACGTGATCGGAAGAATAAATACTGAAAATCCCACAAAACAAAACAACTAAATAAGCCGTATTCTTTCTTAAAGTAAGACTTTTATAAATGATGTTTAAAAAATAATGAAACATATATTTGATCACAATTATAAGTGGTGTGGATATTGTTGTTGTTCATCAGCGATCGAATGTGTAAGAGATGCATTTAGTCAATTGTAAAACAAAGCCCTAAAAAAGCGGAATACATAACAATTGTTAAATTTTATCATTTTCTTTTCCATTGAATAGATTTTCGTTTCGTTTACATGTACATTGAATGACATTATAAATAATTGTAAGCATCCATACGAACATGTATGTTGAAATAACTTTACTAATGATAAGGAGTGACACAAATCTAGCATTTTATGATCAATAAATCTATATATTTAATTTATTTAACGCAAGTATTGTTTACCCTATTGTGATTGCTTGCTTTCATGATGGTGTTTCGTACACTGAAATAAAGTACTTAAATCTATACACGTAATAGCGGAGTTTACATTTGCCGGTACCCGTTAAATACCTCAATTGCGTAGCAGTTAAATTGCACAATATTTTAACTTTATTTATAGTTATTAAACACTGCATTATTATGATTAAACTGTCTAATATATATATACAGTTTTCCTGTAAATCCATTTCCGATAATGTCTTCATTCTTTTTAATGTTAAAATATTTATTGAAGCAAATGTTCAATATTTTGGCTTTAAAATTTGGCTAAAATGACTGCTTAATATGCCAAGGGGGATGACATGGGGGTGTCATAAATTGTGTTTAAGTACCAGACACTAGGCTGCAACATGTGGTTTAAGCAGGGACCCAAGTATAGGTCCCTGGGTTTATGACACCTTGTTTTCTTTGTAATTGTCTGGGCAGTATCCGATCAAAACTAGATAATCAGGTTGTGATGAACAAAGGTGCAATAAAACACCGGGATACAAATGCTGCAACATAGAGTGTCAACAATGGTGTGAACAATTAAATCAAACAATTACATTATTCAAGAGAATTTATTTTATGTGTAACAAGGTAGGTTTTTTTCAGACAAATACAGTTTCAAATCAGGTACAATATGTTGCGTAAATCGATCTATTTAATTGTTGTTTGTTTTCATCATTACTTGTTTTCGTTCATTAAATTTAATTTATTCTGAAATAAGTTCAATTGATGACAATTTTTTAACAAAAAATAGTCGCGAAGTAGTGCCAAGTATGGAGATTTTGTCACAACCACATACCGAGCTCTTACATTATGTTCTACTCCCGAGTTCGTTGTTAGTAAAAACAAATAATAACAACAATATTATCGTTTCAAAAATGCATTTTCTTGCATGCAACTGTTTTTTTCAGACATAACTAGTAAATTGTATTTGATATGTTGCATGATTATCATTACAAACGATGATTTTGTCAGCCTTCTCTTTATGCTCTTATATGAATTCCACCTCTTTTTGCCAACCAGTGGGCGGAGTCTAAACTTTGCTGGTGGGGTGAATTGACACTTCAATTCCCATTTTCAATGGTAAAGGTCATGTTCCCAAGTGGTAAAAAAGCGCTCAAATCATATGCTAATGATCAATACCATTAAAATATAAATGTTCGGCGTTGTTTTCAATATTTGGCATTTTAATAAAGTATTTACGTTTAAAGTTTAGTGGTAACAGTGCGGGATTTGTCTTGAAACAAACAGGGTTATTGAACGGAATGTTTAATGTATTTTCACGCTTCAATGAACGAAGATAAAATATGCGAAAAGCGATAGCTTTAATAGGCGTCAATATAATAAAAAATGAAATATTTGTGCAAATTACGCATATACAGTATAGTGCAAGGGACGGTGATATTATCAGCGACACTATGCAATTTTCTCTCTGGCATTTTTTGTATCATCTCATTACGTCACATCCGGCTAATGGACACAACTCTTACACTAGTAAATGCGAATAACTGAAAGGGTCTATTAACCTCCGCGCGTTGACGGGAATCTGCCTTCATAACAAACTACGTGATGATAGCCTAGCCACGTGGTACAATAATTTTACGTTTTTTTTGTGTGTTTAATTTTTAAATTTCGGTAAATATATTTTTGATTATGAACCTAATCGTGTAAACTATTTTCAAAATGTAAAAAAGGATGCTACTTTTCATAAAATAATACTCAAACCAACACATTCTATACATAGATGGTGACGTCACTACGTTATTGCCACCTCTATGCTAAGACGCATCCCATTCCCCTGATTTGAGGAATTATACTTCCGCAAAAGTAGTTCTGCGTAGGAATGAAAATGTTAATAATGACAGAAAAATTGTGTGTTTTGTGTGTTTTAAACGGAATGTTGCTTAAAGAAATGTTTTTTTTTTGTGATTTCGAACTCTATTAGGACTAATAGCGATAATCAGAAGCACGATAACCATAACGTATGTATCAGAGTTTATTTTCAGGTCCTAAACTCTGATACATACGTTATGGTTGTCGTGCTTCTGATAATCGCCATTAGTCTAAATAACCATAACTATTTTCGCTTTCACTTTTCACTGGTAAAAAAAGTGCTACCCACAATTCCTTTCGCGTTAGTACACAGTTCAGTAAGACCGGTGTGTACACTATGCAAACCAACAAAATCAAACCCTACCAAATCTGGTAGAATTTTCTTGAGATGGAAGAGATTGTATGTGAGAGATAGAAACGACAACTCTGCGTGGATATTGGTTCAGAATCAACCTCCGCGAAGAGATTTTACTAGAATCACTGGAAATCCCTGCCATCATAACCAACCACGTGCTGATAACCCAGCCACGCCGTGCAATAATTTTACCGTTGTTATTGTTACTTTTTATAATTTGGGTATTTATTTATATTATGAAACTAAAATTATACACTATTTTCAAAATATAAATACAATGATATTGGCTTTCGTTACGTAATACATAAACAACAAAAACACAATCCTACCAAATCTTGTGTTGGCAGAGATTGTACTTGAGTGCAAGGAACGACAAATTTGTGTGGGGATTGGCTTAGAATATGCCTGCCGGTCAACTCGTAGGTAAGTCAACTCGCACGTTTTTTGGTCTACTCGCACGCGGTTTTGGTTAACTCGTACTTAGTGAAATCAACTTGTAGCCGATAAAAGAATATTCAGATATAGATGTATGCTGTATTAAGATCATTGGTTTATAAGTATACATCATAGATATGATGTATAAATCATAGATATGATGTATTTTTTATTATCCGAATATACGGTTGTCTCAATTGACGTTTCTTTCACACTTGTGGTTGATGCATTTCACGGGTAATATGTCTGTGTGTAAGAGGTGTAAAAGGTGTTATATGCAACGAACGTAATTAATTGCCAAAAATAATTCAATTAAATGTAATTGGTATGTTAATCAACCAGTTTTCCTTTAATCTTTGTCACAACACGGAGATTGGTGTAAAAGGTGTTACAAGTATACCGCGCACATTATTTCATTGTATGACAATATTCGATTAAAGTTAATTTAACTTTGACGATAGCTGAATATAACATAACATAACATTTATAAGGCATAAAACAGCATATTGCAAATTTATAGCCTATACACGATATGTGTTTGAGTAAGCAAAGACATGGTACATGTATTTGAGAAGTACAACACAAATCGATGAAACAAATATTATAGTATAAATCAAAACAAAGTCGGACGCGATGGTTTCGTTTGCAGTTAGAAATTTTGACAAAAAATGTGTTGATTAGAAAATCACAAAGCTGTACAAATGCAAATATATTTAAATGTTATTTAAAAATACGTATATGCTTTCACCGAGGAGACCGTTTTTGTTTGAATACAGTCTTACAAATCTGTGCTTGGTTGTAAACAGCTACTCTACTAACATCAGCATGGATGCCGCCGTCTTAAAATACTTAGGCCCTTTTAATTCCATGAACTTTCTGATAGCGGTGGGCCCACAGTGATCAGTCACTGTGTGTTGCTTGATTGCCTCCAGCTTTTCTCTCGCCTCAGTCACAGCCAGCTTGATGTCCGCTCAGCTGCTTGGCTCAGTCTCTGTATAGCCACATGTCTCTCCCTGCCAGTAGTTCCTACTGCTGTCATCAGCCTGTGCACGGACTGGGAACAGATTCCTCTAACGCCAACTTACACGGGAGATAGCCAAGTACGCCAGCCTTGTTGCTTGCACAGATCCACGAGTTCTGTGTACTTTGCTACTAGGCCTCTTCTCATCTTGCCTCCCATGGTACTGTCAGCTCTATGGTTACGGGCTTCTTTCCTGTCACTGACCACAGTACAATATCTGGTCATAAGGTGGTCTGAACCACGTTTGGGAAAACGAGCCTTCTACCAAGGTCAACTTCCATCTTCCAGTCTCTCGTGCCATCAAGAATTGATGCTTTTGTTGGTTTCTGTGTCTTCGTGATCTCACCAGTTTTGACGAAAGCCATGTGCCCATGGCGGGGGTAATTACCACGTTCCTTCTTCCGTTCCTTCTCTAGCCTGTCAGACAACTCTCTGAGGACCAAGTCATGCCTCCATCTATATCTTCCCTGTGTCAGTGCTGTAGTACAAGATGACAGAACATGCTCTAGGATGCCTACTCTGTCACACAGACTGCATTTTGGATCTTCTGTGAGTCCTCGTCGGCACAAGTTCGCTGGGGATGGAAGTAGGTCATTGACAGACATGAGAAGAAAGGAAACCCGAAAAGGCTCATACTTCCAGATGTCTCCCCCAGGTCAACTTTCTGTTTGCGGTTTCCCACGTGGCCCATGCTCCCTGCGCTCCCATTTCTACAGTCCTTGCTTGTCTGACATTTTCTTCCGCTCTCATGACCTCAGACTGAATCATCGCACGCCTCTCTTTCTGGTCTGATCGGCTCCACAGTACCACCTTTCTCGCACAAATTCCTTCACGTCCAAAAGCAGTCACTCCAACAATGTCTTTGTGCTTGAGCGCGTTCTCTGCCTGGCTCACAGACTCTGTCGCTGACCATTTTCTGCTCGTTCGGGTTTGGATCCCTGCCTCACGGATGAGCTCATCCGGAGAGTCCCTCAAGGTCAACACAAGTCTTGATTTTGCTGTCGTGAACTATTCTACAAGTGAAGATAGCGGGGGCTGTAACTTCCCGTAGAGTCTTATACTGGTAAATCTGGATGGAACTCCTAGCCACTTCCTGAGGTGTCGACTAGTGCTTCTCTCCAGGGCTTCCACTGTTGTGCTGGGTACCTCGTAAATTATCAACGGCCATATAAGTGTTGGGATCAGTGCGTGCTGGTAGAGCCATGCTTTGAACTTGCCGGGTATTCCGCAGCGGTCTATCTTCTTGAGACACTCCTCTACCTGTTGCTCTAACTTCTTGATATTTTCGCGATCTTTTAGGCTTGCATCAAACCACTTGCCCAGGCATTTTATTGGACACGTCACTATGGAAGGAATCTCTTCGTTCTGTACGTAGAGTTTGAACCTCTCTGTTGCCTGTCCTTTCTTTATGACGAGGGTCTGGATTTTGCTGCCTTGAACTTCATTCTTTCCGTCAGGGCTGTCAGCATCAATCTATATATTCCCGACTCTGTCTTTGGTCCACTGGTCTCTCGTTGGGCAGCATTTATCAGCAGGTTCATCCCCATGATGAAGAGGACCACGGAAACTGTGCAGCCAGTAACGATTACTTTCTCCAACCTCTACCATCTGGTTAGCTGGGTACCAACAGTGAACCGGAGCCTGATCCCATCCAGGTAACTGGTGATGATTTTATGAATGTGGCCGTCCACATGGTAGTTCGGAGGGCTGTATAGATGAGCTGGTGTGGAATGGACCCGTATGCGTTGGCCAAGTCGAGCCAAACTACAGTGAGATCTTTCCTCCCTTTCTTTGCCTCACTTAATAGTCGTGTGATAGCACTGGTGTGCACTATGCAGCCGGATAAACCAGGTACTCCTCCCTTCTGGACCAACGTGTTAATGTATGCTTTGCCTGTAAGGAAAGATGTAAGTCTTCTTGCAAGGATGGCGAAGAATATTTTCCCCTCGACGTTGAGCAACGAGATCGTTCGGAACTGATTGACCGTTTTGGAATTGCGTTCCTTTGGTGTAAATATCCCCTCTGCCTCCTTCAAAACCCTCTGGTACATCCCCATTCCCCCAGACTACTTTAAGAAGCCTCCATAGACGCCTGAGAAGTAGTGGGCACATCTTGTACACTTTGTACGGGATGGCATTGGGTCCTGGCGCTAAAGCAGCTCTGGCCTTTTTCACAGCTTGTTTCAACTCGCCTAGCGTTGGTTCCGTCGCATTCAGTTGTTTTTTTGGGTTCCTTCGCTGGATTTATTCGGTCACAGTCTCCTAGCACGTCCTCTCGATTGGGGTCAGAATGGGTCACATGAAGGTAGTTCTCTACTTTCTCTAATGGAGTTTCCAACTTTCCTGACCTTTCTTTCGCGAGAAGGGATCTTCCGAACTTGTATGGGTTGGCTGTGAAAGCTGCCCTCTTCTTTGCCCGTTCCCGTGTCTTTCTTCTTATGCTTTCGACTTACCGTAATGATGTCAACTGTGTCCGAACTGTATCTCTAAGCTGTTTAAGTCCAATCCTCTCTGTGGATGAACAAGGACAGTACCTTTGTCTCAGCTGCTTGAGCTCACGTCTAAAGTTGTGGAAGCGTACTTGCAGCCTGTTTGCTTTTCGGGGTTCCTTTCGCACTCTCTCCTCTTCTAGCCCAAACCTCTTCTTGCCTACTGAATATATCAAGGTTGTGAGGGTGGTCAGCTTCTACTGGTCATTGCATGGATGCTTCGAGGATGTTATCTAGGTCCTCGTCCAGTTGGGTCCATGATGTCTTGTCTGAAGCCTTGGGCCACTTAATCCTTGTTTTACAGGCTCTAGTAGCAGTGTCTTACTGTGGTCTATCCGGATCCATCGCCTGGTTTGCTTCAGGGATGCTTTGAGTCTGTAGGAGCTCTAAAAGGGGGTCCTCATCCTCCTCAAAATTTCGGAAGGCATCCTGTGGGGTCTTCTGGACGGAGAGCTCTTCAGTAGTGTGGATTGAGTCCAGACTGGAGTACTCCTGCGTCTAACTAGCCAAGATGGCTATGCGCTGTCCTTGTGACCTCACACGTTGACAACCAGATTCCCCTTGGTGAATGCGTAGACCGCGTTGGTTCTTGCACACCTTTCCGCACTTACAATTGACCGATCCATCTCTATTCGTAGTAAGTTAAGTTAAGTAAGAGCGTTCCGGACATGACACTCCATTTAAAATTTTGGATTAACATGTAATTCTTTTTGCGAATTTTACTAGTTCAGCAGAAATATTGGTTTACTACACTGTGACAGATGCAAGCGATATCACTAAAAGTTAAAAATTTAATCATTGTTACATTGAATGTGTTTTTGTTACATCTTGTTCCTTTAATTATCGTGTTTAACAGTTGTATCTTCAAAATATTTAAATATTAAACTCGTAATAAGGTTGGTCAATAGAAGGGCATATATTTTTTCTGAATTATTATTTTTATTTCAGTCCGCATTGTTGCGAAAGACTTGTAGACGGTTATGTGTCGAGTCAAACGATGTTTGTAGACAGACAAATACTTTATTTAAGTCTCATTTCTGTAATACAATTGAATATATTATTAAAATATGAGTCAGTTAATAAATTATGATAACAAATAATTGAAATGTATACAATACAATGTAGACAAACCACTCAATTTGAGTTACAAAAGACTATGAACATATTTACCGTGATATAAACATAATTAAAACATTAAAAAAGTACAGATAGATAAAAGTGTAAAAGTATCATAAATATACATGTAAATTTTTTGTATGATGTATAAAAATGTCATTGCAGGCTTTAGCACTGTATTCCACAAAAGACTCCTTAGATGCGAACTGACAAAATTGCTTTGAAGACTTTGAAGTATCTTACGATAAGAATCCAAGTTCAATATTGATAATATTAACAAACATATTTTGGCGAATTCTGTCATACAAGTTGCAGTGCATTTACACGTTATCTTTATGTTCTATATATGTATAGCAGTGAAAGCGAATCCGGTCATGTTCAAGTACTCCCTAGTATCTGCCTGTTTTTATTCTAACGGTTGCAAAACCGCATCTTAATTAAGCTAGTTCACTTCTTTTTTCCCTTGACCGACACTAATATTTTAAAGCCCATTACTCAAATAAACGAATATTTCGCACAATATTATGAAAAATTAACACACAAATTCAATTTTGCTTATTGCAATAGCCAAAACTTAAACATTTGATGTGGTCTGGTAATATAGATTTAACGCGATTCAACATGCCCTTTTTATTTTTGGTGTCACAACATCTTCCATGTGAATTTCCGGCTACGCCATCCGAACATTAATGAGAGAACGCGAGATTGGCTTTGGGCAGCTTCGGAGGCACGACGTAGTTCGCATGAATACGTCATCTTCTGACGATGCCCGAAGCCAGTATCCCCTTTTTACCATACCACATCTAGCGTTGAAAGGTTGGCTATTGCTATAAAGAACACTCATTTTTAAATGGGTAAACTTCATTTTACGAAATATTTTGCGAAATATTCGTTGATTTAGTTGTCTTAATATTTATTGTCATGTATATATAAAATCCCTTACACCATATAATACACATATATTGGTAACATGTGTAAACAAATCAGAGTTAACATGACACCAACGCTCGATACTTTGGTGTCATGTAAACTCTGATTTGTTTACACATGTTACCAATATATGCTTATCTGATACTGAAAAAGCCAGGCAGTTAATCCCTATAAATTTCGGTGGTGGAACATGTTTCTGTTGTTTAGTTTTTTTAATATACTGGATTTGTTGGTAACACTGGGCGGCTGAGGTCTACAACATCATTGACTGTTGTGCATGGTATAGTAAGGTCACTGAAAAGACGATCACGAACTTGTATACGGCTCCTGGAGGAAGACGCGGCTTTATATATTTAAAACTAACTCACCTTGAAAGGATGTTTTCGCCTCTATGTTGACTTTTGTCGTTTACTTTTTGGATGACGTGCTATATTTTATCACCCCAAGTGGCTTAACTGTTTAATGCTGAAATAGATATGAGCCTGTATAAAAGCAATCTTACACACATATTTTGCATACAGTTAGAAAATCCACGACAATACGCGCACTACTTACACGTTAACTTTACCCTGTTACTTTTACATACATACATCTCACACTTATCTCAATATTCCATCAAGACTCTTATTTAAAACATAATTACTCGACTGGTATTTGTTGACCCTAACCCTTTTGCTTCTTTTTGCGTTTACTTACTGTCGACATATTAAACTATTTTTTATTGGAAACGAATGTTAGATAGATATCGGCTGATATAAAGACTAAATTGAATGTCAATGGAATCATAAATGTTTATGTCTTTACAGGCCTTGTGTTAAGTGCTTCAGGATAAATTTTGAAATTTTGGAATTCCTTAGTTTGGCAGAATATGGCATAATAGAAACTGTTATGTTATTTAAATGGATTATTGGCACAATATGTACACATTATATTCGTATTGATATAACGCAACTCTTGTGATGTAAGTCAGCAGACGTCAGCATACATTCAATTTAATAGGTATGCTTGTCAAGTATTTAGGGTATTTGATTGGTATTAGAGAAGAGTATGAAATGACCTAGGTTGGGAGATAGGATACATACGCGTTCATGTGCATATGATAATCATCGCTGCGAGGATTGGTTTAATGGCACAGATCGTGTCCCACACTGGAAAAGGTCTTGTTTGGCCATTCGGTAATAACTGCAATATGGGTGGAGTTTGTGGCCACTTATCAGAGGACATTTAAGCGTGGTTGAACAGTAAATTAGTATCAAATAAACCCATTTATTCGATTTATTTATCAACAATTCATTAAATTAACACATCGAATGGTCTTTTAAGCGAATGATGCTAAACGTGCAACTTTCATCCACCTTCAGGAAGGTCATACGAAGCTTTTTCCTGGTCACCCATCTACGATTGTCACAAATCTATCGTGCGATTTCAATTTTAGGTATGTTCAATTCCATAATTTGCTATTTTAACGGACGGTTATTGTAAAAATAAGAAGGTAAAATATTAAATACGTCACTTCCATATCGATATCCTAGAGGAACCAACTACAACAAACGTATCTCACATTGAGAGTATCTCTTGGCCAATCCATGCTGTGGGATTCCTATGGTACTTTGTCCATAAGTTAAGTTATTTATGTGAAAAATTCGTTCGAAATTTCCAGTTAAATTATATGAAATTATTATTATAATTATTGAAATCGACCATCTTTATGCGATTTGTAATTGCGACAGCGATATTGTGGTGTAATATAATCACAGTGTAGTAACCAATTGTATCATACCCGGATGTTGCGATGTGATTGTCATGGCGAAATGAATATTTGGCATACGTGCGTTGCTAGAAAGGAAAATTATTTTACTTTTTTGTCATTATGATGGTCTTTCATTATAAAGTTGAATTCTAATCATCCAAAATCAAAGTTACCCTTTCATTTTAAAGTTGAAGAAAATATCGTTTTTTGTTCCTCTCTCAAGTCATACGTAATTTAACACAGATTGCCAGTACGAACAGTTTATGCTGCTGCTGGGTGTGTTGCTGTTGCTAATGATAATACAAACTTTACAGATGATAACGATGATGATGATCATCAAAATGGGAGTGATAGTAATGATTATTGTGGTGATTTGTATTAACTCTCTGCATTTCTTGAGAACCATTTATATAGAACTAAATTATTGCTATTCTACAGAAACATGGCGTACGAGTCAATAGAAGTGTTTGGCTTGGACGGTAGTTTTGCTACGGTAAATTGCACGTCAACCCCTATGAAAACTATCTCTGCTGAAACACCACTTGACATGAGTAAAAACATGTCCCCATCAGCCAACCAAAGGAAAGCAATAACAATGTACGGAACATTAGTTACAACGAAGATGTGTCTGGAATAAGTTTAAGCTCAGTTAACCATATTTGTGACATACATGTATGTGAATATTCGACCAATCAATGATACAAAACCTGTTAAATCGGCATAGATTTATCGCAATAATTGATACATAATGCAGTTAATGTAGTCGCAATCAATGATACAGCATCACTGCAATATATGATACAGTCATTTTAAAAACCATCTTGTTTCTTTTAATCAATATCTTAGTATATTCAAAATGCCGATAGATTATATGTATCATTACAATTATTGACTTCACTTGCAATGTATAACATACAAAAATATGTATATTTCGAAACATATTTTAAACAAATAGTACATTTTGGCATAGAGCAACCTGTGTTTTTCAGTTTTCTTCGGTGATTTTCAATGTTTTCAGAAACAACAACTTAATTCGTCGAAGCAGATTTATACGTTCTCAATGGAAACTTAATTCTCTACGACATCTAAACTACAGAGTCTACTAACTTGTTTGCAGTATTAATCCATTAATTTGTATCAATATTAACAGCAGTATATGTAAATATTGCCGTTACGCCATGGCAATCACATCGCAACATCCGGGAATAATACAATTGGTTTATACAATGTGATAATGGCATTGATGGGGTAAAGTTACGCTCGGAACCCAATGTGTCAACAAACGATCTTTCAGACAATAACGTAGTGACGTCACCATCTATGTATAGAATGCTCGGAACCTGTCGTATTTCTGTTCAAATATCAAACCAAATCAATCAAATATTTTTTTTTTGAGTCGGCAAAGACAGTAACAAATAACATAAGCTGCAAAGCTTTTGGACCGACTATACAACAAATGTAAGTTTACAGTAAAACAAGGGTAAAAAAGCTTGATAAAAGAAAGACACATTAACATGGATATAGAAATACAAATACAACATCAAACAATACAGTTTAAGGCATACAACACTAATTTTACTTGACAAATTTCTGACTTTCCTGCTGGTATTGCACTAGGAGGGGAAATGAAAGACATGGTACTATCATCATCATGGCACGCATGGGGTTAAATATATTTAAAACAGTTAAATATAAGTGTATAGATTTGCTGGACCAGCAGCAGAGTCAAATGCAAAAGGTTATTTATAATGTACCGGAAGTAATAAGGCATGAATTGAGACCAAAAGCAATATGCATATACAAGCACAACTAAAACATATGAAAGTTTAAAAGCTGTGAAGGAAGCTGCTGATCTAGTTCTGTGGATAGGACTAAAAACTGCAGAGCTAGGAATTAAAAAACTGAGCGCAAAAAGAAACACAAAATTGCGACAAGATAAAATGAATCAAAGAACGAATATCACCTAAAATCAGATTTGGGGTGAACTGATCAGCAGCTTTCTCACTATTAAACAAGTAACATACATGTAGCGAAAAACAAATCAGCTATGAGCACAAGTAACATAGCGACAAATAAAACAACTATGAGCAGGCACAGGCAAAACCAATATACTAAAGCAAAAATAAGATAAAGCGCAAACATAAGGACAGCACAAGAAACCAATGAACAAAGCAAACCAATATATTAAAGAAAAAATAAGATACTAAAGCAAAAAGCAAAAAATAAGGATAGCTAAAGCAACTATAACAAAGCAAAAGAAACAGTGTGGCATGTCGCTCCAGATCTGTGTGTCAGATATGCGCGCCTATGTGACATTGCATGCTGAGCATTTACATTCTTTGCCATTCCAGTGCGAAATAAAGCTCTTCAATTGATTAAAATTACTTGCTTTTCTGAACCTTTCTGGCAAAGAATTCCACAGAACTGGAGCCGCATGCCGGAAACTGTTGCTACCGAACTTTTTTTATTTAACCTGAGGAATCTCTAGAAAGTTGGAGTACCTGAAATAATAACGAGCGTCACGTTTAATAACAAGGTCATTTAAAACAGGGTGTGTCATATAATTGATAATTTTAAAAGTGTTAAGTGCCATGACTCTGATTCTCCTAATATACAGGCTAGGTAGATTTGCTTTTCTAAGTAATTGATCATAGGAAAAAATATAATCTTCATATACAAAACGGAGCGCCCTTTCCTGTATTTTTTCAATTTTATCTGTATTAATTTTAGAGCAAAAAAATGCCAAGTTAGAGGGCAAACACTAAAATTTGATAGAATAAAGGAATGAAAAATGGTCAGTCTACTTAAGCGACAGAGGTTTTTCCCTATTCTCTTCAAGATATTAAGTTGCTGTGCTGCCTTACTGCATATACTACTAATATCTGTGGATTGTTCAACGTGCGAAAAATAAAGCAATCTTGAGAGATATTTTGTCCAAGAATTGTATCGATACTAGGATGGTTATTTTCATCACAATTTAAATCTTTTCCAATATCTTTCGCAACATTTATATAAAATTCATTGAAAATATCAGCTACTTCACTGTTATCTGACAAAGTTTTTTGGTTTTCATTCAATATAATGTTCTTTGGGTTACTTTCAATTATTATGGTGAAGTGTAGCCCCAAACAACAAGCAATCAAAAAACACTAAGTATTTGCTGCGGATAGCTGTGAGAAAAAAGAAAACAACAAATTACAAAGTAAGTTTTTTTAGCGTATCAATCGATTTATCGGCCTATACTATAAATAATATCAGATTTACTCGCTTATATATTAAATATTGATAAATGTCAATCAATTTGAGTGAATCATTTTACTTTTACAATAAAAAACATTTAACGTGTCCGAAAATCCGAACTACTGTGTTCGTTGTTCAATAGTAACAAATAAAAGTAAGATTTCGCTTAGAACGGAAAATTCAAGAGTGAACACTTTCAAATAGTGCAGGGCTTCCCCTGGCTCAAAAATTTCAATAGCCAACATTTTAGCCAATTGGAGTTTTTTGTAGCCAAATTTTAGAAACTGTAGCCAAAGTTTTAGCCAAGCATTTGGGACCGCCTCCTGAAAGTCTAGCAGCGATTTTCCTCCTTCTTTATAAAGTACCGGTAAACGGTACTTTCCCAATCAAACGAAAATTCCCAAATTCCCAAAACGGTACTTTCCCAATCGAGCGAAAATTCCCAAATTCCCAATCGGCATCTGGAAAAATCCCAATCAGCGTCCGAATTTTTTCTCAAAACGATAGAAAGTTTCGTAAAAAAACCAACTTTCGGCGAGCGAACAAAGAAAATCGTATAGTTGTGTGTAACCACGCGCTCGATTAATTTCGGGTTTTATTATTCAGCGCATTCAATGAATAGAGTTGTTACTGTTTCCGGTTCTTTTGCCAGGCAGCCAGCGTACTGTTTTACGTCGGTTTGTAACCTTATCGTAGTTTGAAATGAGTCATAATAGCAAATATTATGCCAAAAAACCAATCGGAACCATCTATCACAGGACACATTGACAGCAATAATGATGCTGTGCAGGGAGGGATGCAAGCAACTGAGTGATGATCAAACATCAAAGATTGTTGAAATTTTCACAAAAATGAAAGAGAGAGACATTGCTTTAAAAGAGATTAAAACAACTAGTAATTGATTTGGTGTGTTCTTTATAATATTTTGTTATTTATATAAACTTTATAACTTAATGGTCATTAAGGCATGCCTGCAAATGATTATTTAAATGGGTATGTTCAATTAAGTATGAACTGTATGATGTATTCAATAAGACCCAAACTTCACGATGCGATTTTCCCAATTTCAGGATTTCACGACTCGATTTTTCCCAATTTTGAGGTTTTCACGACTCAATTTTTCCCAATCGGACCGGTACGGGTACTTTTCCCAATTGGACAAGGAAAATCGCTGTCTAGGGGTGTAAGAACACAAATAACTACAATATGAAGCTTAAATATATTTATTACTATAATCATCCTTTTAAAATATTGTACATAACAGAATATCAGTTTATAAAAAAAACATTTATAGATATGCATACATCTAGATATACATACATCAATGTAATAATCATACTTTTATTCTACATAACAGAATATCAGTTTATTCATACATCATAAGCACATGTTCAGTTCACATTGTTTACAAAATAAGCACATTTTCATTATATTAAAGATATTCATTCTTGAGCACATATTTCAATATTTGCAAAACATAACAGTTGATCAAGACTAAAGATGCTTTATTTTCAAAGCTTCTCACTTCATATTGTTAAACAGTTATATTTGGTCATTTGGATATGATATACATCAGCTTTGACAGCTTCTGTTGTTAAAAAATTTTCTGTAAGTGGTGGATGATTTCTAGGCATAAATGAATGTTTTTAACGCATATTTCTTGACAGAAAGGCCCAGATAATTGCTACCATCCATTCTAGTTGCCTGAAATATGATAAAACATAGTTTTACAAATATCAACAACAAACCAACACATAAATGTCCGAATTTTTAACATATCCGAAATATATTACTACGAGTGAATGGTATACTTTTTATTTCCGAAATTGTTGGTTTCTTAATCAAACTTTACCTTTCCCAAAATATTATAATAATGAAATTATTAAACAGAAATGCTCTCAAATTCCTGTTGAAACAAGATTTCATGTGTTTTTGTGAAGAAATAGTTTTTTGTTAAATGCTTTTGCCAGGCCCGTGGTATTGACATAATGTTCGATAACACCTTTTGTTTTCACACCAGCAAGCGTTCTATACATAGATGGTGACGTCACTACCAGTACACAATGCACCAGCAAGTTTCCTTTGTTTCGATGACCGGTTCTGACCGGTGTTGCTGCAGACTGCGTATCAAATTTTCTGGTTAATAACACGATGATGTATTAATGCACAGTCGACGGTTTAAAGAGTTTACTATCTGGGATGGTACTTGACAGGCAAAAAACGTTTCGCATTTTCGCCAACCGAGAATTTTATTCGCCGAATTTTAAAAACGTTTCGCCGAGCATCTTCGCCAACCGAGAATTTTATTCGCCGAATTTGCGAAATTTTCGCCAACGGCGAATTTGGCGAACGACAGCGGAAGCCCTGGGAGTGTCAAATATTTGAAAGTCTATCATATTTTATTGGAGTTGAAATGTTAATCTGTTATTATTTTGACACTAAAACATTGTTGTTAATACGATGTTACAGTAGTGTTTTTCCCAGGTCATTTTAGCGTGGCGAAAAGCCACGCTGCCCTCCCGGATCGCCACTCTGCCCTTTTCAAAGGCAAATTTCGCCACGCGCCCTTATCCATAACATCTTTATTGCCTTACGACCTAACTTGGTCCGCAAAATCAGCTTCCTTGATTGTCTGTGACGCTCCTACTCTGCTTGATTTACTCGAGAGACGGCAACCTCTAATCTACTATATTAATCGAGTTGATTTAATCTATAACAGTGCTCGATTTAAACGTTGTCATACTGACTGCTCCAAAGCATATGCGAGGGTGTATAAAACAGGCCAAATTAGAATTAAGTAATCTTTATACGCATCGCATAAGAAACATGTTCTTAGATCGATGCCAGGGTTTTTTTTGGCCCGATTTTATAGCCGAAATTCGGCTATGTTCCCAATCCCAAAAAGTATACTTTTTTCCCAAAATGTGGCAAAAAATTCCCAATTTAAAAAAAAAAAAAAAAAATTTTTTTTTTTTTTTTTTTTTTTTTTTTTAGAAAGAAGTCTTATCTGTATTTTATCTCAATTTTAATTCAATTACATCTACAAAGTATTATATGATTTTCTTTTAATTTGAATGATTATAAAGAGTTAAATCAAATTTAGCATTTCCCTAATCAGTGGAATTTTCGTGTGGAAAAAAAGGCTAATGAATTTATTTTCCCAATTTCATGAAAATGCCGATAAAATTCCCAATTCCAAAGCCATGGGCTATCTTCCCAAAAAGTGGAAAAAAAACCCTGGATGCAAACACAAATTTCTGTGTTCGATAGGGATTCATGTTAAAATTATCATAAGTAATCACGTACAGTCAATAAAAACATGTTCGTGTTTAATCTTATGTTCAGAGTAAATGCACAATTTAATATTAATTATGTATTAACCTATGGCAATTAACTTACACACCTTTACAATAGTAGATAAACCAAATATACGGACTATCTAGCTAGAGATTTGATAGGTGTGAAAATTGTGGCCTTGTATTATAATGCGTGTCAATTCTTATATATGTCTTTCCTGCCAACACATGATGGGCTTCAAAAAACGGATTTTTTTCTTAAAAAACGGGTTCTTTAGCTGGCGACATGAAAGGTGTGAAGAGGGGATTGTGTATTAAAATGTGTGTCAAATGTAACTTACCTGCCAACGTCTATAGGGCTTCAATATACATACCGTTTTATAAAATACCCCATTATGTCATTTCAGATCGCCCTGCACCGAAAGATTTCTTTTTAATCGAACTTTAATCACATCTCTACGTCTGTAAAGACGTGTTGATCAGTGCATTTTGGAATACATAAATATATAGCAGACTCGTGTTTAATTTGGACAATTTATTATTTAATTGTAAAGGCGTGTTGCTAATATTTGTTAAAGACTGAAAATGCCGTCCTGTAAAAGGAGGTTGGCGCAAATGGAGAAGGAAATGTGAAAGTGGCTTAAAAGGCACCACGCCTATGCCTGCCCTTTTTTGCATAAACTGCGCGTTAAAATGCACTTTTTGAATTTCTGCAACATGCCCCTTTGCCCTCCTGGGAAAAACACTATACAGTAGTTGCAATATTCCATCTCCCAGCTATTGGTTGCTGAGAGTTGCAATGCGCCGTCTTTTGTCCAAAGGTGCAAAATTTGATCACCACTGTAAATGCTAAGGAACACAGATGCTGCAAAAACGTATCAATGTTTACCTGTCTAAAGCACAAACTTATTCAAATGGTACCATTACAGCAAGAAATAATTGCTTTTATTAGCTCATCTATTTTTTGAAAAAAAATTATGAGTTATTGTCATCACCTTGGCATCGGCGTCGGCGTCCGGTTAAGTTTTGCGTTTAGGTCCACTTTTCTCAGAAAGTATCAATGCTATTGCATTCAATCTTGGTACACTTACTTCCTATCATAAGGGGAATGGGCAGGCAAAGTGAGATAACTCTGGCATGCATTTTGACAGAATTATGTGCCCTCTTTATACTTAAAAAATTGAAAATTTTGGTTAAGTTTTGTGTTTAGGTCCATTTTATTCCTTTAGTATCAAAGCTATTGCTTTCATCCGGGGTTTTTAACCTTATATAACAGACGCCAAATATTGGCGTCTTCCCCCACCAAACTAGGCTGGTTTTTTCCCCTCTCAGAACCAAAAATTCCCCCTAAAAAAAAAACATTTTTTTTTTTTTTTTTTTTTAATAGAAAGATGTGTCTCATGATTATATTATCTCAATTCTATTTCAATTTAACCTTGCCAAAGGTAATAAATTATGAAAAAAACAATGAATATAGTTCAAACATGTACAAACGTATTGTAATAATGAGAAAGTAAGTAAACAAATCCCCCAAAAAGGGAAATGCCGCGAAAATTCCCAGGCGCACATTTTTTCCCCAAAGTGGAAAATCCCATGTAAAATTTCCCCCACATAAGGGCTAAAGGCCCCTTCCCCCACAGCCCAAAAAAACCCCTGTTCATACTTGCAACACTTACTAACTATCATAAGGGGACTGTGCAGGCAAAGTTATGTAACTCTGACTGGCATTTTGACAGAATTATGTGCCCTTTTTATACTTAGAAAATTGAAAATTTGGTTAAGTTTTGTGTTTAGGTCCACTTTATTCCTACAGTATTGAAGCTATTGCTTTCATACTTGCAACACTTATTAACTATCATAAGGGGACTGTGCAGTCAAAGTGATGTAACTCTGACTGGCATTTGGACGGAATTATGGGCCCTTTATACTTAGAAAATTGAAAATTTTGTTAAGTTTTGTGTTTTGGTCCACTGTACCCCTAAAGTATCATAGGTATTGCTTTCATACTTGGAACACTCGCAAACTATCATAAGGGGACAGTAAAAGGACAAGTTGCATAACTCTGGTTGTCATTTTTACAGAATTATTGCCCTTTTTTGACTTAGTAACTTTGAATATATGGTTAAATATTGTGTTTCGATCAACTTTACTTCTAAAGTATCAAGGCTATTGCTTTCAATTTCAAACTTCAAATACTTTCATGCTATCATGAGGTTGCTGTACCTGGCAAGTTGAATTTTACCTTGACCTTTGAATGACCTTGACTCTCAAGGTCAAATTATTAAATTTTGCTAAAATTGTCATAACTTCTTTATTTAAGATTAGATTTGATTGATACTTTGACAAAACAACTCTTACTTGACATACCACAATAGACTCCACCCAAACCATCCCCCACGCCCCCCCCCCCCTCCCCCCCAGTTTTTATAATTTTTTTTAAGATCATCTCACAAATGACCACCACACCCTCACACTATACCCTCCACCCCATCCCCCCCAAATTATTTTTTTGAAACGGTTAAAAAATACAAATATTTATTTTTATTATTTTATTTTTGAAATACCGTCCAACCATCGCACCCAAGAATCCCACCCCCCCACCTCTCCACCCCCGAAATTTTTTATTTATTTTTTTTGCAGTTTTTTTTCGCATTTTTGGAAGATAATGTAATAAATGACCACACCCCCACACTATACACCCCTCTTCACTCCACCCCTCCCTCCTTTGTGATTGAAATTGAGAGTCCCTTCACCTTTAAAAAGAAAATAGATGAGCGGTCTGCACCCGCAGGGCGGTGCTCTTGTTTACTTTGTTATTCTTTCGTTTGCTCTATTCACCATGTTCTGAAACTGTCGTAATGTTGCCCACTAAAAGTGTGGCTATCAATTAGGTTGAAGTACACCAATCTTTTGTACAATGTGATATTTGATGTAACCTTAGTCAATAATGATGTAGAACAGATGTCGAATATTTACACTCAAATTTCAAAATGAAAATGTCAGCAAGAATAGTGTGTTGAAACATTTGTCATATTTTTAGGTTGCTTGCATAGGATAACTTCTGTAGGCTGATATTCAGGTAAATTAAATGTCAAGATAATTATTTTCACCCATTGATTTTGAAAAATAGGGTGATTTCATTCTCGAAATAGGGTGAAATGAGTTGTAAAAATGCAAACCTTAAAATCATCGCTGCTTTCAGGGCTTTTTTTCCTTCTTTGGGACCCGCCGAAAATCGGCCCTTTCCCCTCAGATTTTTTTTCCCCTCAGCAGGTAAATTTTCCCCCAGACTTCATTTTTTTCCCCTAAAATTTTTTTTTTTTTTTTTTTTTTTAACTTTAAATACATAAGTTAACCTGATTTAGTGTAGAAAATATAACATATTGCATAATTAAATTATCTGTTGCCTTGATTTTGGTTTAAAAACAGCAAAATATGTTGAATTAATTATTTAAGACTTTGCTTATTTTCCCCAAAATCCGGTGTTACGCGTGATTTTTATGTCCCCCACTATAGTGGGGGACATATTGTTTTTGCCCTGTCTGTTGGTCTGTTGGTCTGTCTGTTTGCGCCAACTTTAACATTTTGCAATAACTTTTGCTATATTGAAGATAGCAACTTCATATTTGGCATGCATGTGTATCTCATGAAGCTGCACATTTTGAGTGGTGAAAGGTCAAGGTCAAGGTCATCCTTCAAGGTCAGAGGTCAAATATATGTGGCCAAAATCGCTCATTTTATGAATACTTTTGCAATATTGAAGATAGCAGCTTGATATTTGGCATGCATGTGTATCTCATGGAGCTGCACATTTTGAGTGGTGAAAGGTCAAGGTCATCCTTCAAGGTCAGAGGTCAAATATATGTGGCCCAAATCGCTAATTTTATAAATACTTCTGCAATATTGAAGATAGCAACTTGATATTTGGCATGCATGTGCATCTCATGGAGCTGCACATTTTGAGTGGTGAAAGGTCAAGGTCATCCTTCAAGGTCAGAGGTCAAATATATGTGGCCCAAATCGCTTATTTTATTAATACTTTTGCAATATTGAAGATAGAAACTTGATATTTGGCATGCATGTGTATCTCATGGAGCTGCACATTTTGAGTGGTGAAAGGTCAAGGTCATCCTTTACAAGGTCAAGGTCATCCTACAAGGTCAAACATCATATAGGGGGACATTGTGTTTCACAAACACATCTTGTTTCCCCCAAAATCCGGCATTTTGCGCGATTTTTCCCCCTCAAAAAAGGCCAGGCCCTTTCCCCAAAATCAGATAAAAACCCCTGGCTTTACTTCAGTTGAAGCTGCACCCTTGTATTGATTCAATAAAACTGTAAACTAATATAACTAACTTAAATAAACTGATGTTTCATAGCGTCTTTAATCCTTGAAACTGTCCATATATAAATATAAACTTTAAACTTAAAAAAAACCCTGATGTTAACTGACATCTTTGTAACTGTCAAACATATCGACTGATATTTTGGCGGGATTATCGTGGACGTCTTTCAACCTCTCTTAGACATTTTTATTTCGCATCATAAAGAGAAAATACCGAAAATGAGCAAAGCATTTTCGATCGAAGCTAATGTATTGTATGCATTAAATTTGACGAATTTGCGTAAAAGTTGGTTGAGTTTTCAATACACATGATATTGTATTTCTTTGCGTTTTTAAACATTTTAATAGGGTGAAAGATGCAGATACGCAGCTTTTCATAATCTGGGGCACTGCTTTCCTTAATTGGTTACAAACCACATCTGTTTAGTGATGTGCAACAATGCTGTGTGCAGAGCCATGATTAAATTTATGAAGGGGTGCATTTGTACTCCCAGAGCCGCCATAAAAAAAATTATCAAAGTACGTTTATATGGACTAATGACAATTGCATTTGTTACATGTATGTAAAAACTTGCACAGGATGACACAACACATTCCTCTGCCCCTACCCAGGCCTTTTCTGCTCCATTTTGGGAAAATGCCACACTGGAATTTCGGGAATTTCGTGCCGTGAAAAAACCCATTTTGGGAAAAAAATTAATCGCAAAACTGGCTCTATTGGGAAAAATAATCGCATGTTCATGTAAAGAGTGTTTCTTATATTTCAAAGAAGCCGTTAACTGGTAAATAGCGACTTTTTGGATAACACATGATTAAAATTTTACAAAATATTATGAACATGTGTGATAAGTGCAGGTTTTTTATCTGATTTTGGGGAAAGGGCCTGGCCTTTTTTGAGGGGAAGAAAATCACATGGAACAATGGATTTTTGGGAAAATAAGGAAAGTTTTAAATAATCAATATAACATATTTTACTGTTTTTAAAACAAATTCAAGGCAACAGATAATTTAATTATACAATATTTTTATATTTTCTACACTGGATCAGGTTAACTGATATATTTAAAGGTTTAAAAGGTTTAAAAAAAATAAATAATTTTTTTGAATTGGGATATTTTTTGGGAAAAAAAACAACCAGATTTGCATTGGAATGGGGCCAATATTCAGACCTGTGGCATAGGGCGGAAAAGACCTGCAACCAATTTCATTATGAAGGGATTTCACAACTCAAATTCAGGATTCAGAAAATCACTGTCATCATCTGTAAATATGTATGTCGGTCGATATGCATGTAAATATTATCACACATTTTTAAGAAGAAAACGAATTAAAACTAACACACAATAAAATTTGATCTTATTTGCACATCCAAATTTTTACACAATTTATTTTAATCCCGGGAACCCCTTGAGTCTATTTATAGAATTGTCAATCGTTGGCCCAAAATTTTGAAAATCAATAGGAAATCAACTGTTTGATTCAGAGGATATAGGTCAATTAATTCATGTACCTGTATTAATAATAAAAGATAAGACTTTGTTTGTAAATGACAATGTTTGCTTGCTTGTTTTATGATGAGTTCAGTAACTGTATGTTTTTCTCTTTCATTAAAGGGACCTTTTCACAGATTTTGGCTTGTATTGAAGTTTGACACTGTATGCTTTATATTGATAAATGCAAACATGGTATCTTAAAAGCTCCAGTAAAAAACAAGAATAAAATTAAAGAAAGAAAAAACAGTAACCCTCAACTGGGCTGGAACCAATGACCTCTGGAGTAAAAGTCTATCACTTAGACAACTAGGCTATCCATACTCACACAATGAGAGAATAATTTTTTACTTCATATAAGCAATCATCGTAGTATCACACAATACAACAACAACAGAACTCTCCAAATTGTTCAATCGTTTCGCGTTGCAACGCTTTATATTTTTCAGGTTTTTAGAGTGTAAACAGATGCATATAATAGATATTTTAGAGGATTGTAAATGTTATGTTTTACTGTTTCCTCAAAAATACCATAACTAAAAGAAAAATTTGTGAATCTGAAACCTTTTTTTATTTTTTTTTCAATTTACCAAAACGTGAAAAGGCCCCTTTATTTTTTTTTAATTGATGCATAGAATTGTTTTTACGCATCATGAACATGTGCATATTTAACCCTTTGCATGCTGGAAAATTTGTCGTCTGCTTAAATGTCGTCTGCAGAATTTCTAAAAATAGCATTTTCTTCTATTTTTTCAAAGAATACTATCAGAATAGCAAACAGTTTGGATCCTGATGAGACGCCACGTTCTGTGGCGTCTCATCTGGATCCAAACTGTTTGCAAAGGCCTTTAAAATTCGGTTCCCGCACTGAAAGGGTTAGGAGATAAGAACCATGCATTAATTGGAAAGTAGCTGTGAAATTTTCCTTGTTAACAGCCAAGGTTGCATTATTGCAATGTACCGTATTTGACCATATATACCAGGCATCAATGTATAAACCAACCTAAGGTTATTTAAAGCAAAAATGGAGAAAAAATATTTCAAGACAAGAAAACCTGCAAATCGCACCGAAAATGGCCTGCACTTTTACATGTATAGTGTAATCATTAATTAGAGTTTTTTTAACGTTTTTTGTTTACAGGGAAGGAAGTGTTAATATGCTTAAGAGCATGGGTTGCAAAGCACTATATTTTAGAAAATTCTTAAAATTATTCTCTTTAGAAAATGGGGGCCCTGAAAAGGGCTGTTGTTGTCATTGTGTTGGTATGGTCGTTGTGTACACTGGTCATCTATTGATGTCTGAGACTTCGAAAACTTGGATATCTTCATCATAAGTTGTCCCTGTAAAAAAACTTCTAAATCTGTCATCCCTGAGTTGGTGTTTCCTTGCAATAGCATTCTGGTAAAATAAAATCCTCTTCATCTGTCGGGTTGCCAGATGGCTTTTTGCCAGGTCTTTCTTTCTGTCCCGTAGAGGATGGTCAAGTTACAGCATTTTTTGAATGCCTTTAAAATTATGTTTGGGTCAAGCTCTCGTGACGCGTCAACTACCGATTTTCATATTTTCTCCAAATCCAGCTTTCCCATCCGCACAGTTGCTGTGTAGCAGTGGTCACCCTTGCTGTACAACTGTTGATTTGAAGCTAGAATTTGTTAATGTTAAAAGTTTTGACAATATTATGCATGAACAGCACAATTTCAACTAGGATTATATCTCTTAAGTAACTGGCAATATATTTTCGTGGAGGAGTGGAATGTAGGGACCATTTAGTGTAGTAAGTTGTTATAACAAAGACAACAAACTGCAATCAATTACTAAAATTATCAATTATTAGTGAGACAGGGCTGTTCACACACAACTGATTCCCAGCCTTTCCCATCTTCTGTGCCTTGGGGCCTCAAAACGTGCATTGTGTAAACAATTACGGGTAATCTAGTTTTACTATGCCCCCCTTCAAAGAAGAGGGGGTATATTGTTTTGCACATGTTGATCGGTCGGTTCGTCGGTCGGTCGGTCCGTCCACCAGATGGTTTCCGTATGATAACTCAAGAACGCTTAGGCCTAGGATCATGAAACTTCATTGGTATATTGATCATGACTGGCAGATGACCCCTTTTGATTTTCAGGTCACTAGGTGAAAGGTCAAGGTCACAGTGACTCGAAACAGTAAAATGGTTTCCTGATGATAACTCAAGAATAATTAGGCCTAGGATCATGAAACTTCATAGGTACATTCAGATGATGACTGGAAGATGACCCCTATTGAATTTCAGGTCACTAGGTCAAAGGTCAAGGTCACAGTGACTCAAAACAGTAAAATGGTTTCCAGATGATAACTCAAGAATGCTTATGCCTAGGATCATGAAACTTCATAGGAACATTGATCATGACTGGCAGATGACCCCTATTGATTTCAGGTCACTAGGTCAAAGGTCAAGGTCACAGTGACTCGAAACAGTAAAACGGTTTCCGGATGATATCACAAGAATGCTTACGCCTAGGATCATGAAAATTCATAGGTACATTGATCATGACTGGCAGATGACCCCTATTAATTTTCAGGTCACTAGGTCAAAGGTCAAGGTCACAGTGACTCGAAACAGTAAAATGGTTTCCTGATGATAACTCAAGAATAATTAGGCCTAGGGTCATGAAACTTCATAGGTACATTGATGATGACTGGCCAAAACAGTAAAATGGTTTCCAGATGATAACTCAAGAATGCTTATGCCTAGGATCATGAAACTTCATAGGAACATTGATCATGACTGGCAGATGACCCCTATTGATTTCAGGTCACTAGGTCAAAGGTCAAGGTCACAGTGACTCGAAACAGTAAAACGGTTTCCGGATGATAACACAAGAATACTTACGCCTAGGATCATGAAAATTCATAGGTACATTGATCATGACTGGCAGATGACCCCTATTAATTTTCAGGTCACTAGGTCAAAGGTCAAGGTCACAGTGACTCGAAACAGTAAAATGGTTTCCTGATGATAACTCAAGAATAATTAGGCCTAGGGTCATGAAACTTCATAGGTACATTGATGATGACTGGCAGATGATCCCTATTGAATTTCAGTTCACTAGGTCAAAGGTCAAGGTCACAGTGACAAAAAACGTATTCACACAATGGCTGCCACTACAACTGACAGCCCATATGGGGGGCATGCATGTTTTACAAACAGCCAATGTTGTGATTAGAGACAGTGTAGCAAAACCTAATTTACCAAAAATATCCGTAAATATCACCCTGACACGATGGGGTTGATTCAGAGTAATACTTATTCAACTATTACAACACACAAAGACTGTTACAGTTATCCAAAATAAATTATATCCAAAATAAATTATTTTGGACTGGTTTGTTTTTGTCAATGTATGCAAGCAGAATGATGATTGTACATTTTTGGATGCGCCAGACATTCTGATCTCGTGAAACGAACCACTTGAATTTAGATAATTCAAGCATCATTTTTAAGGAGTTCAATTGACTCCCTTGACACAAAAACAAGGAGTCTTCTTCTAAATTCCTGAAGTCTCATACTACAAGACTCCCGTTGGTGTCAAACACTGGTAAAATGAAGTCATCACAACCTCCAATGGTTGATGACTAACCGTATTTTACCATGCATAGCACGAAGTTTTTTACCTTCAAATTTCAAAATAATAATTCAGTGCGCGTAATACATTGACACAACGCTTTCCTGGTTGCTAAATTGCAAAAAATCCATTTCGTAATTGTAAATCTTCACAATTGCCGCCATTTTTTTATTGCAGAAAACTACACCCTATAGACTGAAGGGGCTGTTGTCGAAACAACAAAAAGCAGGAAAGGGTAGGAATGAACGGGGTAGTAACAGTTTTGACAAAAATTAAAAGATGAACAAATGTCTTTGTTGGTGTTTTCACACTTCTTCATTGATTTTTTATTAAAAAAATCGAGGTATATCCCCGCATCGTCGCGGTATTGTTTGTTAAAGTTTTTGTCGTCATAAAAACTCGTTGATTTACAATGCAAAACGTCTTATTTGAACTGACGCTAATTATTTCAATCATATGTCTCAACTTCGCTTTTTCTTTATTTTGATAGTTTAATCCAAAGTTTAATGTTAGCAATTCCGAAAATTTGCACTCTATGTGAATTGACAGTTTCACATCATAAAAGGAAAGCCGCTTCCTGTCTGAAGCAATAAAGCGACAAGTTTCTCGCCGACAAAATTGGCTTCCTTTGTCTAGCAATCAACATGCCGAACCAATCCTGTGTTTGTTCCTCAATGGCAATCATCCAATTAAATAATAGCACTTGCAAAGCTCCACCTTCGAACCTTTTGCAGAGAACGGAGGTGGAGTTTAACGGTTAATTGAGCAAGTGTTATACGTAAGTTGAGTTCCGATTTGCCGAAATTTCTTGGCCCTAAGCATTGAAAGGCCAATACATTTATCAATGATTTTCCGATCTCTGCGTTAATATGCTACCGTGCAAGTATACTACGTAGGTTACAAAGCAACAATAGAGATATAGAATCGTTTTATTTTCTTTCAATAGAGACAAACAAATGATATTTGTCTAATGGCTTTACACCGATAACGCCAACTGTATGGAATTGAGCTTTCGGGTGTATTTTTTGTCACACTATAAATACTGATCAACTAGACGCAGTGAAGGCGCGAAATACCGGGTCACACTGGATTTAATGGGGAGCATCTCTTAATGGGGAAATATTTAAGTCGATGAAAAATAAAATGGGATCCACGGACGATTTGCGTAAAATTGGACATTGCGATGTTGCGGGTCTGCAGAAGACTAGTCATACGATGTTGTGAGCGGCAGGTAATGAAAATGTTACACTGTTCAAATGTGAGGAATAGGTAATAGTGGTTCGAATTTAAAGCGCAGTGCGCGGCAATAAGGACATATATGGTGTTCTCAAGAGAATAATCTTAAAAATTTTCGAAAATATAGTGCTATGCAACCCATGCTCCTGGTCGTATAAACGCTCCCTACTTTTAAACAAAAAATTAAGCGCCCAAAATACTAGAATTAAATGATTGCGCAATATAAGAATGGCAGCCATTTTCGGCCCAATTTTTAGGTTTTTGGTCTTAAATTCTTTTTTCTCCATTTTGGCTTTAAAAAATCGCATGCACGTTATATATGGGAGTGCGCTATAAATGGTAAAATACGGTAATATGTTTGAATTCTTAAATCTACTGTTGACATCTTACTAACAAGTTCAACATACCAAGTTCAGTGGGTTTTTTTCATTCAAATTTGGGTGCGGTGGGGGGAACCATTCCCAATGGAAAAAAGTATCTATTTTTCCCAAATGAAACCTTAAAATTCCCAATTAAAGGTTTCCAAAAAAAAATTATTTTTTTAATAAGTAAATTTTTGATTGAAGTCCAGCTCTAGAAGTTGAACCTTGGAAAACATCATATTGAAATCACTTTTATTATCAATTTCAAAGTATTTGTAAGCATAAAATCAACAACATCAATTTCCCACATTTAGCCAAAAGAACGAGATATTTCCCAATTCAAACCTGAGACTGGGCCCCATGCCCAAAATGGTGAAAAACAACAACTGAAGTTATGCTAAACCTCAGACATAATGTATTCAAGTATCAGTAACCACACCTGTTTGGATGTTTTGATGTTTGATTCATGTGGAAACTTAAAATATGTAAATTACTGTATGTTTAACATTCAATGTATACTGTGGTAAAATGTCATCATTGGTTGGTTAAGAATGGGCTTGGCTAACATTCTGTCAATGTTTTTCTTTGTTTATATGAAATATCAATAAAAAGAGTCTTAGCAAATATCTGATAAATATCACAGGAAGGGCTTGCTTTGAGAGTGTTTCACAGCAGATGTGGGAGTAAGGTTTTTAAGTTTGATATATAATCCATTTATGCCTAGTGGACTCTCCAATCTTTCTAAATTGGATCAACTTATTTCCAAAATAAGGGATGTCTTATATATTTATTTCTATATTTAGAATATTTCTTACAGAAATTCCTTAAAGCAAACAGCGCAGACCCTGATGAGACGCCGCATCATGCGGCATCTCATCTGAGTCTACGCTGTTTGCCAAGGCCTTTTTTCTAGACGCTAGGCATAAATGGGTTAATATATGGACTGTGCTCTGTGAAAAGGGTGTTTAATGTATGTGCTTAAAGTGCCCTCCTAGATTAGACTGTGCAATTGTATTTTTGTTTCAAGAAAGTCTCGTCTTAGCAAAAATCTAGTTTAGGTGGAAAGTGTCGTCCCAGATTAGCCTGTGCAGACTGCACTGGCTAATCTGGAACGACACTTAAGGCACATGCATTAAATCCCTTTTCCACAGAGCACAGCCCATATATTGCATTTCAGGGTTTTTTTGGCCCGATTTTATAGCCGAAATTCGGCTTTGTTCCCAATCCCAAAAAGTATACTTTTTCCCCAAAATGTGGCAAAAAATTCCCAATTTCCAAAAAAAATAATTTTTTTTTTTTTTTTTTTTAGAAAGAAGTCTAATGGGTATTTTATCTCAATTTCAATTCAATTACATCTACCAAAGTATTATATGATTTTGTTCTTTTAATTTGAATGATTATAAAGAGTTATATCAAATTTAGTATTTCCCTACTCAGTGGACTTTTCACGTGGAAAAAAAGGCTAATGAATTTATTTTCCCAATTTCATGAAAATGCCGATAAAATTCCTAATTCCAAAGCCATGGGCTATCTTCCCAAAAAGTGGAGAAAAAACCCTGCATTTCATATTTCAAGAGTGAAATACCTTAAGCTTAATTTACCAATAATTAATTCCATTTTGAATTGAAGAACATAACTCTTAAAATATCTTAGTGTGGAAAAACAAATTATCTTAAAAAGTGTTTATCGGTTTACATATGACACTTGTTGCAGACCTATGCATTTGGCAACCGGCTTGATTTTTTAAAATGTCATATGTCATTTATAAATTTCTACATTATGTGTCAAATAAAACTGCGCCCCTCGCCACAAAATTTAGTGCCTCATGTAAGTTATTACTATTAATATCAAAATGTAGAGAACATTTTTATGATGAGTTAAGAAAAATATTCTCAAAACATGAACATTAATATTTAAATGCATTAATCGTGATCTAACTAACTCTTGTTTATCATTGTTCTATTTGTCAACATGTTGTTTGTTATGACTGCGGATTATGCATTCATGTCAGGGTTACAAGCAACGTATATTGAATTTATCCTTCATTTAGAGCAATGTGCACTCTTATTTATTAAAACAAACAAGTTATGAGCTCTAAGGAAGCTACTGGTATATATCTTTAACATTTTAAGTGCTGGAACCGAATTTTGAAGGCCTTTGCAAACAGTTTGGATCCAGATGAAACGCCACAGAACATGGCGTCTCATCAGGATCCAAACTGTTTGCTATTCTGATAGTATTCTTTGAAAAAAATCGAAGAAAATGCTAATTTATGAAATTCAGCAGACGACATTTTAGCAGACGACAAATTTCCGAGCATGCAAAGGGTTAACATGAAGTGTAGCATCCACAAGAGTGTCACACTTGATTTATTATATAGTGGGATTTTTGAGTTACAAGACTGTATATACTTATAGTGTGGTAAGTTGAAACTGACTAATTCTCATGCTGTTTGCATCTGCTCATGCCGTGTAATTTATGTAATTAGTAATTAATTACCATTTACTTCAATTTACCACAATACAAAACAGGAAGTGTTCACTAAGTAGGAAAGGCTGAGCAATGGTGACATTCATATTAAGAGGTTTACAAACATTGTGATAATGAACATTATTTAAATTTGTGACCAAAAGCAGTTGTTTAGGTATGGTGTAAATAAGTGTCCATTTAGAAATCTTCAATGTACTACCGATAATAAATTTAAGTGTACAAAAAGTGAATTGTGCTGGAATTTTCAAATAATAGTTTATGAAGGTAAATGTACAAAGTTATAATTTGAGTCTGACCTGGAAAACTGGGCGTAATGTATGTGCGTATATTGTAGTCCCAGATTAGTGTGTGCAATCTGCACGTGCTACTCAATGATGACGCTTACTGCCTACACTGGTTTTTCTTAATTAAGAAAAGGCTTCCTATAAACAAACAAGTCATTACAAGCGGCAAGTTTTGTGCAGTGTGCACAGGCTAATCTTTGATTATGCTTTACACACATGCATAAGGCCAGTTTCCTCAGAACAAGGCTCATTTATCAGAGGTGTCAAAGTTCAGGATTATTCCTGAAATCAGGATTTTGGCCCTTAAGGACCAATTTTTATATTGATATAAATCAGAGGATTTGTTCTGGAATTTTAAGATTATTGTCACAAAATGTCATCTTAAACACAAATTATTTTACTTTGACATATTGTTTACAACGTTATAAACAATAGTTCACAAAGTTACATGAATTATTAACCCTTTTTTGCTCTGGTCCCCAAACGATAGGCTTATTTTCAGGTTTTTAGATTTTGGCCAATTGACACCCCTGTTTATTTGTTATTCTCATGATGATTGATATACATAAATAGACATCTACAAATCTATATTAACCCTGCTATAAAGTGATAATTGCTAGTAAAATTTGTAGGTTTTGATTCTGCTGCTTGACGCCTACTAGTGCTGGAGCAATATACTGGTATATCGGTATATATCGCAATCCGCATATTGTATTGCGATATGATTTTCATCATACCGGTACGTAAAATGTTTTAGTCATTGATATGATGTGCAAAAGGCATAATTTAGTCACAATTGTTGAAGGTCAAGGTTATATGCCAAGGTCAGAAGTTTGACCTTTATTATTTTGTCATGTCTATATATCTTGTACCCATTTAAGGGTTTCCATGAAACTTGGCTACAATGTTGAGGTCATTGAGACGCTGTGCAGAAGGCATGAGTCTGTCACTGGGGTTAAAGGTCAAAGTCATAAAGGTCATACGTCTTGTTGAAAAGTTTTAGCATTTTTTACTGCCCATTTCATATCACCTTTCATTGGTTCGACATTAACTTTTTTTACAGCCAGACCATCCGACCAACTCCTCTTAAAATGTACTAAGCCCGAATCTGATGTCTACTAGATCATAAATGACATAGCAAATAAACAGAATTGTGTCGTGTAACTGTTTAATCAGGTTTTATCAGAAAATAATTAGTGAACACAAGAAAGTTATTTGATGCACAGAGTAAAAAATAAAATAAAACTATTTAACAACATAAATTGTTTGTTGTAATTTCACTGTTTATCACCAGTTAAACAAATGATGTCTGTACAGCAGGTGACATTTATTAAACGTTATCAAATTCTGGCCTCCTTGACCGCTGTGCTCCATGCTACCACAGCTCCAATGCCCTTTTCCATCATAATCTGGGTCAGTTTTACCGTCGGATTCATCTTTATTAACTTATTTGTCGGACGAAAATCCAATCTTGAACAAAGTCACTCTTTAAATAACATTCTCTCGTCTGCTACGCCAAAATGTTAACATTGACGATACCGATTTTCGATAGAAGTCGTAAAAACATGATGTAAAGTTTTACGACACTGCAGAAAATCATTAACTATTTCAGTGCTGGAACCGAATTTTGAAGGTCTTTGCAAACAGTTTGGATCCAGAGAAGACGCCACAGAACGTGGCGTCTCATCTGGATCCAAACTGTTTGCTATTCTGATAGTATTCTTTGAAAAAATTTGAAGAAAATGCTAATTTTAGAAATTCAGCAGACAACATTTTAGCAGACTACAAATTTCCCAGCATGCAAAGGGTTAATATTCATGACAACTTTACCAATGGAAACAAGCTATTTCTGGGGGAAGCTCTCCTTTGCGTCTAAAAATAGCGATGAATCATGTGAATGCTCCGCGTTTATTTATATACGCTAGTTTTGTTCTGATGTAAATAATGGATACAATAGTTATTTTACACATTAAGAGAGAAAGGTTTTCAGTTAGTTATAGTTATATGAATCAGTATAGATTTTGTATGTACAACCAGTCGGACAAGCTAGCCCACAGTTTTACTAGCCCGACCACCGATCTTACTAGACAATGTCTGTCGGACGTGCCTTAGTGTTGAACCCTGCCTTTACCTATTGCAGACTTTAGCAAACTTAGCCCTAATGTTTGGATCCTTTGGATGATTATCTGAAGGCACAGAAGACATGAGCTCATCACTTGGCTCAAAATCAAGGTTACAACTATAAGGTCAATACAATCTCATGAGGGGGGTATGGCTGTCAGGAGGGGGGGGGGACTAACAATGATGATGTTTAACAATACTTTTTGGCTTTAACAAAGTCAATATTTATTGTCAATAAGAAGAGTTGTCAAATGTTACAAACTAAGCCACATGCAAATTTTGAGTAATTATTTGTTGTCAAATAACAACAAGAACTCCCGTCTTTGTAAGTACATGTACATTTTTGCAGAGCTTAGCAAACAAGGATGTGGAATTTTCTGTTCTAGGCTATACTATCAGGATATAATAATGTTATTTATCATATCCTGAATTGTCAAGTGTTACCAGGAAGTTTGTGATTTAACATTTATCTGTTGTGTATTCTTAGTGCTTATCTTTGTTTGCTAAATATAAATTGACGCACTGAACAAATAAATTATTAATCCTCCTTTGATCAGAATTCAAGTTTAGAATAGATACAAATATAATGTTCTGAACTACAAGTGGTTGGAAAATACAAATTTTCAAAATAAGGATTAAATATCTTAGCCTGTTAGTACATGTAACATGGTAAGCAAGTTTGAAATGGAAAAAGAAATTCTGAATTTGTACATGTGTACTTGCAAACCATGTATCAGACAAGTGAGTGAAAATAATTTGTATACCCTTAAAGGGTGACATAATTATATTCATTAGTTAAAAACTGGACATCAATTTCAAGCCAAATGCAACTTTGGAGTTAGGGCATTTGAAGTTTGCCCTTTGTTGTACATGTATTAATTTTAAAAAACAAGTAGCAACTTGGAACCTGATAATTTGGTAGATCACATGTACATGTGTATGGTATGTGCAGTGCTCAAGAACTATGATTCTTGCTCCTATCATACGATTAAAAGTTAAACAAGGTATTAATATGAAACTTAATATTATGTATTGTAGGGAATTCAGATTTATGGAATATGCAGTGCATAAAAACCATAACTCTTCCTCACTTGTTGTTAAAGTTATTGCTCTTAATTAATTTGTGATCTTAAAAATATGTCTGAAGCATATGTTGAAAATTAAAAGAGGTATTACTTGAAACTTTATATTAATTATGAGTATGCACAGTACATAACAAGTTAAACTACAGTATATATTAAAACTATGTCTTCAACTTTGTATTATCCTTTGTTATTTTGTGCAAGTTGGTTTTGTCCTGAGCGGAAAGATTAGAGGTATCAAATTAATACTTTAGCATTAGATTAAATTGATCGTATGTGCTGTGCATGCATTAACAAAATCTTTTGCTCTCCTTAAGTTTAAGAGTTATTGCCCTTTGTTAATTTGTGTACTTTGTTGTTGATAAAAATTCACACGATGACTGTTCACCCAACCATCATTTCTTTTTCAGATGTGTTTAGCAGGGGCATCATAATTATGGGCACATTTCTTGATTAGCCTAGAGCCTAGATATGAATCACTCTTATTTTAAACTAATAAACATTTGTTCTTCTGAATTCTTTGCTTCCAGGTTCATGCATGATGCGCTGTTCTTGAAGACTCTCAGTCCAGTGAGGGGTGTATAGCTATTAAAGGAAGCAGCATACTCGTTACAAACTGGTCACATGGGATCCTTAAAGGACAGGCCTCAAGGAGAGGCAACATAACAAAGACAAAGGATGGTAGATCTTCATACTGAGACGTCTATAGGTCCTTAACACAGTGACACAAGCCTTGAAAACCCAGAAGTGTATTTGGTCCATAAGTTACAGTGACAAAGGATTTGAAAACTGAAAGTGTACTAGGTCTTTAACAGCGACACAAGCCTTGAAATCCAGAAGTGAATAAGATTTATAAAAGTGACACAAACCCTAAAACCAGGAAACGTGAAAAGTTGTTACGTTGTCACAAGGTGCCAGTTCCTTAAACTGGGAAAGTGTACTTGCTTCGATAAAGTTACACATGAAAGTCTGTCAGTGCGGTCACCAGGTTTGAAGCCCTTGATAATCACCGGAAGCTAAATTAATAAAAAAGTTTAGTAGTGTTCAGAGGAACTTGTAGTCACTTGAGGTGAGATGCCGCCCAGTTCCGGAGAGCTATGGGGCCACCATCTGATGCCCCAGCAGATCTTTGTGGACTGCCTCATGCCCACAGGTCTTATCATTCCACTGAGGTGAGTAAGACTTTGTCTCTTCAAGCATGAGAAAGGTCCCCTTTTCAGCTTATTTCTTCACTGATCAAAATGTTATATGGTTAACCTGCAGTTTATATTCACTCTCGTTATAATTGCTTCTCTGTTTTTGCATCCCTTTTTAAGGATCCACTGAGTTATTGGGCTTTTGTATGCAGATGAAAATGTTGAACCTAATATAGTTCCCTGCCGTACTGATGCTCACATGAAAAAAAAGTTTATTCTAGTGATTTTATTTTTGAAATACGCAGAGGCCCCTAATCTAGAGCTCTGATTATGAGATGGATTTTTGCTCACAAGAACCACATCTAAATGCCTTACTTGAAGATGAAAAGTTAAAATGCATTGACCTCCAAGGCTCTATGTGTGTAAGTATGTGGAGCAGTGTTTTTAGCTCACCTGATTGCTAGGTGAGCTTTTCTGACCTGTCTTTGTCCGTCGTACGTCAGTCCGTCCGTCTGTCCGTCAGTTAACATTTGCTCGTAAACGCTCTAGAGGCCACATTTGTTGTCACATCTTCATGAAACTTGGTCAGAAGCTTTGCCCCAATAAAATCTTGGCCGAGTTCGAAACTGGGTTGTGCCGGGTCAAAAACTAGGTCACTAGGTCAAAAAAAAGAAAAAACTTGTAAACACTGTAGAAGTCACATTTCATGCCCAATCTTCATGTTACTTTGTCAAAATGTTTGTCTTAATAATATGTTAGTTGAGTTCAAAAGTGGTTCCGGTCTGTTGAAAAACATGGCCGCCATTGGGTGGGGCAGTTTTCCTTATTTGGCTATAGAGAAACCTTGTAAACACTGTAGAAGTCACACTTTTTGCCCAATCATCATGAAAGGTGGTCAAAACATTGGTTTTATTGATATCTGGGACAAGTTCGAAAATGGTATAGATCAGTGAAAAAACATGGCCGCTAGTGGGCGGGGCATTTTTCTCTAGAAGTATAATAATATAGTGAAAATATATGAACACTCTAGAAGTCACATTTTAGGCCCAATTTTCATATAATTTGGTCAGAACATTTGTTTCCTTGATATGAGAGTTGAGTTCGAAAATGAAACCGGTTAGTTCAAAAACATGGCTGCCAGGGGGGGGGGGGGGCAGTTTTCCTTATTCGGCTATAGAGAAACCTTGTAAACACTCTAGAATTTACAATTTTTGCCCAATCATCATTAAAGTTGGTCAAAACATTAGTTTTATTGATATCTCGGACGAGTTCAAAAACGGTCCAGATCGGTGAAAAAAGCCAGTTGGCGGGGCATTTTTCTCTATATGTATATAGTAAAAACATGTGAACACTCTAGAAGTCACATTTTTGGCCCAATTTTTCATGAAATTTGGTCAGAACATTTGTTTCTATGATATTAGATTTGAGTTCGAAAATGGTTCTGGTCAGTTGAATAACATGGCCAGCTGGGGGGGGGGGGAGTTTTCTTATATTTATATAAAAGCTTGTTAACACTCTACAAGTCACATTTTTTGCCCAATCATCATGAAACTTGGTGAAAAGATTGGTTTTATATATATCAAATAATTAATTATTGCCCTTATATTGTCCAAATTTGCATTATATTGTAAAAAATCCTTGTAAACACTCGTAGAGGTCACAATTTTGTTTCAGATTTTATGAATCTTGGTCATAATATTTATTTTTGTAAGCAAAGTTTGATGTTTGGTAAGGGGGGTCAACTCAAAATATAGGCCACCAGGTCAAATCTTACAAAAACATAATCAAACCATATGCCAGAGTTTTGGTTCAATAATGATGAAACTTGACCAGGATGTTTGTCTGGACAATATCTAGGTCAAGTTTGATGTTTGGTAAAGATTGAATGAACTGACTCCTCTCAGGTGAGTGAACTAGGGCCATCTTGGCCCTCTTGTTTTGTTTGATTAAAATCGGTATTCAGCCCCATTCCCAACGGAAACAAGTATATATTTTTCCTAAATGGGACCTAAAAATTCCCAATTGAAAATGTTAAAAGTTTTTTATATATTTTTTTTAGATTTCAACATTTTGTTTATCTCCCATTCAGAATTAATATAAGTTCAATCTTAGTAAAAATAATACTTCTTTCCATCCTCAATTTTAAACCTTTTTTAGCACAACAGTAACAACACTTATATCCCAATTTTAGTCAAAGCGCCACAAATTTTCCCAATTCATAGGGACCTGGCCCCGTTCCTAAAATGGTTAAAAAACAAACTGTGGGGATTATAATCACTCTCAGTCATTAATTGCTTTCAATATGGAATGGTTAATCACAGAAACTTCATACTCGATCTTCTGCCTTTCCAGGTGCAATCGAGATGCCACAATGGAAAAAATTAAGTCCGATCTTTGGATGGAAGCAAAGAAATATCCCTTGTTTCACAAACTTACGGATCCATCATCTTACATATTTGTCGGCATCACCCAAGATGCAGCGCGAGAGGAATTCTATGACGAAACTCGCCGCCTGTGTGATTTGCGTCTCTTTCAACCTATTTTGAAGGTTGTTGAGCCAAAAGGGAACCGTGAGGAGAAAATGCAGAATTATGAAATTGGTAATTCATTTGATATTAAGGGCCTTGTCTCAAAGAAAAAATAACACTTTTATTTTAGAATTTGATTCAATTTTTTAATTATTTTTCTTTAACTTATGATTATTTTATAAGCTGACCAGAGCATGGAGTGCTCATGGTGCGCTATTGTGAGCTATTATTGCTGGTGGTTCTCTGGCGGCATGCAGTGTCTTTTGCCAACAATGTGCTACAAATCAATTTTTATGAAACTTGTTTCGAACAATTGTCCTTATAATACATGTATCTTGGCCTACCATAGTCTGAACATGGGTTCTCTGAAGCGGTCAAAAGTCATAGTACAGCTTAAAAATTACTGTCTCTGCAATAATCTTTCCATATTTTCATGGATTTTAAATGACTCAGACGCAAAACTTTATGACATGATAAATTGATTAGTCTCTCTATTAAAATGGTCAACGTCGCACGTAAGAGATCTTTTTAAGTTCAAATATGGCCATAAATGAGTTTGTTGGGACTTCAATGTTTGTCATTCATCTTAATCACTTCATATTAACTCTTTCCCACTAAGAAGCAAGGTGAAAATGGCTTTTGCAACCAGCATAAAACCAGAACAGCCTGCGTGTAACTTAACAACTTGAATATAGTAAGAAAGGTCTTAAATTAATGTAATCTACTGAGGACTACAAATGCGTGAAAATAGGTATCTTAATGGTAAAGAGTTAAGATAGGTTACCACAGATGACAAGGAAACAGCATTTCATGTGCAATAAACATCTTCCTTCCTCAATGTCATCACGTGCAATAAACAGCTTCCTACATCAATGTCACACTTTGAGGTCAATAGTCAAATTTTGCAATAACACAGATAGAAAATTCCTTTCACTGCCAAAACTTAGCCATAATTGCATATTGAAACTGAAAAATCTGTTTTAAAAACAGTTCTTGCTCATGCTCATAATCAAAATGCTTCCAGGCACAGCTATCGGCATTTCTGTGAATGAGTTCAATGAAATGAAGGACCTAGAAGTTATGACGTTCCGACGCAACATTCTCAAAATCTGTCAGGAGGCGTTCGAGGAAAGACGTCGGGACGGCAAGCACAGTTTGGCCCTGTACTTATATCCCCCTGATGTCGAGTCTTCTGCTAAACTGCCCTCACATCTAGAGGAAAAACTACAAGGTAAGAAGGAATGGGTTAGAGTTTTGCAGTAGCTTATTGTTAATCAGGTTTTCCGATTGGTGAATGTCGGCGGGCGGGTTGGCGGAACAAGCTTGTCCGGGCCATAATTTTGTCGTAAATTGTGAGATTTTAAAATCATTTGGCACATTTGTTCATCATCATTAGACGGTGTGTCGTGCGAAAGAATTATGTCGATATCTCCAAGGTCACACTATGAGTTCAAAGGTAAAAAATGGCCATGAATGAGCTTTGCATTCCCTCTCGAATGGTCGAGATCGGTGAAAAAACATGGCCGCCAGTGGGCGAAGCATTTTTCTCTATATGTATATAGTAGCAGTTTTCCCTATATATGTATATTGTAGCAGTTTTTCCTATTTGGCTATAGAGAAACCTTGTAAACACTCTAGAAGTCACAATTTTTGCCCAATCATCATGAAAAGTGGTCAAAACATTGGTTTTATTAATATCTAGGACGAGTTTGAAAATGGTTGGGATCAGTGAAAAAACATGGCCGCCAGTGGGCGGGGCATTTTTCTCTATATGTATATAGTGAAAACATGTGAACACAGTAGAAGTCACATTTTTGGCCCCATTTTCATGAAATTTGCTCAGAACATTTGTTTCCTTGATACAAGAGTTGAGTTAAAAAATGGTTCCGGTCAGTTGAATAACATGGCTGCTGGGAGGGGGGCAGTTTTCTCGTTATGCCCTCCCCCCCTTTTGAAGAAGAGGAGGTATATTGTTTTGCTCATGTCGGTCCATCCGTCCACCAGATGATTTCCGGATGATAATTCAAGAGCGCTTATGCCAAGGATCATGAAACTTCATAGGTACATTGGTCACTAGGTCAAAGGTCAAGGTCACGATGACCCGAAATAGTATAATGGTTTCCGGATGATGACTCAAGAACACTTATGACTAGGATCATGAAACTTCATAGATACATTGATCATGACTCGCAGATGACCCCTATTGATTTTCAGGTCACTAGGTCAAAGGTCAAGGTCACGGTGACCCAAAGCAGTAAAATTGTTTCCGGATGATAACTGAAGAACGCTTATGCCTAGGATCATGAAACTTCATAGATACATTGATCATGACTCGCAGATAACCCCTATAGACTTTCAGGTCACTAGGTCAAAGGTCAAGGTCACGATGACCTGAAATAGTAGAATGGTTTCTGAGTGATAACTCAAGAACGCTAAGGCCTAGGATCATGAAACTTCATAGGTACATTGATCATGACTTGAGATGACCCCTATTGATTTTCAGGTCACTAGGTTAAAGGTAAAGGTCACGGTGACCCGAAATAGTAAAATGGTTTCCAGATGATGACTCAAGAACGCTTATGCCTAGGATCATGAAACTTCATAGGTACATTGATCATGACTCGAAGATGACCCCCATTGATTTTAATAGCTTAATTACGTTACCTGCTATCTAATTGCTACTTACTCCGAAGGATCGTAAGTAGCAATTAGATAGCAGGTAAGTAATTACTAATTAAAATAAATTTTACTATAAAAATTTGTTTTCAGGTCACTAGGTCAAAGGTCAAGGTCACGGTGACCTGAAATAGTTAAATGGTTTCTGGATGATAACTCAAGAACGCTTATGCCTAGGATCATGAAACTTCATAGGTACAATGATCATGACTCGCAGATGACCATTATTGATTTTCAGGTCACTAGGTCAAAGGTCAAGGTCACATTGACCTGAAATAGTAAAATGGTTTCTGGATGATAACTCAAGAACGCTTATGCCTAGGTTCATGAAACTTCATAGGTATATTGATCATGACTCGCAGATGACCCCTATTGATTATCAGGTCACTAGGTCAAAGGTCAAGGTCACAGTGCCAAAAAACGTATTCACACAATGGCTGTCAAGGTCACAGTGACTCAACTTAGAAAAATGGTTTCCGGATGATAACTCAAGAATGCTTACACCTAGGATCATGAAACTTCATACATGACTCGCAGATGAAATAATGACGAAACTTGACCAGGATGTTTGTCTGGACAATATCTAGGTCAAGTTTGACATTTGGTAAAGATTAAATGAACCGACTCCGCTCAGGTGAGCAAACTAGGGCCATCTTGGCCATCTTGTTTTTTCAAATTGAAAACTTTGTTTTGTGACAATTTGTTCCCTTGTTTTATTTGTAAACTCGAAAAAATGACTGCTAGCAGATTATACCATGAAATAAATGGACTCCACTATAAATTAGTCATCATATTGTCAGAATCAGCTAGTTAAAACTTGTCCATTAAGCAGGTTTACTGCTAATTTGTCACTTGGTTATTCATGCCAGTGACAATATAGACATCATGGACAATACATACCACTAACAATTTATATCACCACCCCTGTATGGTATTTTCACCACTCCTGTATGGTATTTTCACCAACCCTTATATGGCATTTTCACCACCCCTGTATTGTATTTTCAACATCCCCGTATGTTTTTTTCACCACCCAGTATGATTTTTTCACCACCTCAGTATGGTATTTTCACCTCCCCTGCAGGCCTTTTGCACTCCATTTTGGGAAAACGCCACACTGGAATTTTGGGAATTTTACGTCGTGAAAAACCCCATTTTAGGAAAAACATTAATCGCAAAACTGACTCAATTGGGAAAAATAATCGCTTGGAAATAGTGTTTCTTATATTTCAAAGAAGCTGTTAACTGGCTAATGACGACTATCTTGATAACATATTATTAAAATTTTACAAAATATAATGAACATGTGTGATAAGTGCTGGTTTTTTAATCTGATTTTGGGGAAAGGGCCTGGCCTTTTTTGAGGGAAAAAAATCGCACGAAACGCCAGATTTTGGGGCAAGTAAGGAAAGTCTTAAATAATCAATTTAATATATTTTACTGTTTATAAAAAAAATTCAATTGGGAAAAAAAACAACCAGATTTGCATTGGCAATGGGGTCGAAATTCGGACCCGTGGCATAGGGCGGAAAAGGCCTGCCCTGTATTGTATTTTCACCACCCCTGTATGGTGTTTTCACCACCCCTCATGATATTTTCACCACCCCTGAATGATATTTTTACCACTCCTGTATTGTATTTTCACCACCCCAGCATGGTATTTCCACCACCCCTGTATGGTATTTTCACCACCCCTGTATGGTATTTTCACCACCCCTGTATGGTATTTTCACCACCCCTAAATGGTATTTTTTTTACCACCCCAGTATGGTATTTTCACCATCCCATCATGTTTTTTTCACCGGCCCAGTATGATATTTTTACTTGCTTCAGTATGTTTTTTTCACCACCCCTGTATGGTATGTTACTGTTTCTATTTTCAGATTAACACATTTAAGGCTGTGTGTCCTATGTTCTTGCATAGCTCCTCCCATTTTAATTTCTGCTTTTCTGTAAGCTATTGACTGACTGTTTATAGATGCTTTTGTCTCTCAAAATAGATAAACAGATTCTAGTCTGCGTGTGGGTGGTTCACTCAGACAGCTCCCGTAACAAGTACACCGTTCGAATCTCCCATGCAGCCAAACCAATTGATGTTATCGCGGAGACCATACGACGACGGGGTCGGGCAAAGGGTCAGTCGCGAGTGGAAACGGAGCGCTGTATAGAGGCATTTTCGCATACCTATGTTCTCAAAGTCTGTGGCTGTGATGATTTCTTGTTTGAAGGATATCCAATTAGTCAATATAAGGTAATTTACACTAAAAGACCTTGTTTAGTTCTTCTTTATTTATCCCTTTCACGCCCATAATCTGTGCATATGATGCCCATGGGCATATAATGTCTTTTGTGGTCGCATTTTTATGCCCCTTGTAGGGTGGCATATAGGAGTTGAACTGTCAGTCCGTGAAGCTGCACATTTTGAGTGGTGAAAGGTCAAGGTTATCCTTCAAGGTCAAAAGTTAAAAAATACAATCCAAGCGAAGTAATAAGCTTTAAAGGGGAGATAACTTCTAAACCTGCCAAATGATATATTAAAATTTTATTTCAAAGCGGCGCAATAGGGGGCATTGTGTTTCTGACAAACACATCTCTTGTTGTGATCGTTTTCAGCATATACCAAAAAAAAACAAAAAACAATTATCTCGAGGCAAATTGCAGTGAGCTATTGCTGAGTCCATAAGACCGCTTAGAAAAAAATGATAGCAGACAACAAGACAATGTATGGTTGATATATACAAAGAGGTACCGAAAATTCGTTTAACTATGTTTTGTAACGTATTCCAATTATTATAAAAGATAATTGGTCAATACTTTATAATAATAATAATTTTATTCTACAGCCAACTACTTGGATATCTTTTGTGAATTGATAAAACCAAAAGGGTGCTAATTTATGATAAATGTTGTCTACTTAATTATTTGAGGGAATCCTTTTAGAACAGACCTTTAACCTTTATTTTTGAAATGCATATAAGCCTTGCTCTGGGAAAAGGGGGTATAATGCATGTGCATAAAGTGTGGTCCCAGATTAGCCTGTGCTGTTTTCACAGGCTAATCAGTGATGACACTTTCCATCTAAACTGGATTTTTGCTAAGAAGAGACTCTCTGTAAACGTAAAATATCATAAAAGCAGAAAGTGTTGTCCCTGATTAGCCTGTGCGGACTGCACAGGCTAATCTGGGATGACACTTTACGCAAATGCATAAAACCCCCTTTTCACAGCATATATACATGTAGTAAAATTTTATGCAGGGAATTTTCATGTTGGACCAAAATGTTGTATATACGTTCATGTTATTTCAGTGTATCCGTGAATGTATAGAGACTGGCAACATACCTCAATTGATGCTTCTGACTAAGGACAATGTTTATGCAACAATCAGGGATATACCCTTCACAGTTCCATCATATGTGCAGAAAGGTATGTATATTGCATATGATCCTTTCGCCAGGAAAACAGGGCTTAAGGCATGTGCATAAAGTGCCATCCCAGATTAGCCTGGGCCCGTATTCACCAACCGATTCTTAGACTTAAGAAAAAAGAATAGACTAAGAACCAAGAAATATGTGTTCAGTGTTTGAATATATACAGGCCTCCACTGGTGATTATGTCATTAACAAAATGTTCTTTATGAAGAATAATATAGATAGAAATGTTTACTGCAGAGTTTGACTCAAAATTAAAGAAATTCTTGAATATTCTAATTTAAAGAATTTTCTTTATTCTTGGACTTAAGTCTATGAATTGTTTGGTGAATATGGGCCCAGTTCAGTATGTGAATGCTTATCAGTGACAATGCTTTCCGCCTGGACTGAATTTTGCTTTATGCAAATAAATTCCATACAAGTCTCTGATAAGCATGTGCAGACCACACATGCTAACCTGGCAGGATACATTACGCACGTGTTTAGCCGGCTATATGTACAGTAATCTTAATACAGAGGTCTCTGATGCTGTTCTTATTGTGTTCATTAAATTTCACTAATTATGCCCCCGGTAGGGTGGAATATAGCAGTTGAACTGTCCGGCCGTCCGTCAGTCCGTACGGCTGTCCGTCCGTCCGTCTGTCCGAAAACTTTAACATTGGCCATAACTTTTGCAATATTGAAGATTGCAACTTGATATTTGGCATGCATGTGTATCTCATGGAGGAGCACATTTTGAGTGGTAAAAAGGTCAAGTTCAAGGTCATCCTTCAAGTAAAAATAACAAAACCCAAGGGAAGTAATAAGCTTTAAAAGGGAGATAATTTCTAAACCTGCCAAATGATATATTGAAATTTTATTTCAAAGCGGCACAATAGGGGGCATTGTGTTTCTGGCAAACAGATCTCTTGTTTTCATTATATCTTCACGAAATCACTTCATTGGGTACTACGAGAGCATTTTCTCACTGTTTGCTGTTATAACCCTTCCCTCTCAAAGCAAAGTGAAAATGGCTATGTGCAAACAGCATAAAACCAGAAAAACCTGCAAGTAAGGTTTTATGCTGTTTGCTGCTCATCCGTAACTAAGGGTTGGAAATGTAGCTTTTAAAACTTTACTTTAGTAAGAAAGGTCTTTAATAAAATGTAACTTTCTAAGGGACTACACATGCGTAAAGATATGTATCTTAGTGGTAAAGGGTTAATACTGGTTATACATGGCATTTTCCCATCACTTTAGGAATATGATCTATTTCCATCAAATTGGAAATTTTAGTGTCAATTTACTTCAAATAGATAAAATATATTTTTGCCTGCTTTATATGTTTTAAAGTGCGATTGCTAAAACTTCCATGAAACAGAAAAAGCTTAACATAAATATTTATGTATCAGTTGAGTGTTTATTAGAACTTCAATCCCTTTATTTTTACATTTAAAAGCTATATTTCCAAAAGTCCATAAATTAAATGGGACTTTGTGGGACTGGACTGGGGAAAAACTGATTTGCAATTGAGAATATTAGTTAATGGCAGATTAACAATCAGCAACAAAAAGCCCTGAATGCTGTCCACTACAGACAGACTCTTTATATCCCCCACACTTACTTCTCCATGAATTAGATTATTGATCTGTGATTCATATTACAGGTATTCAGGCATTGAATGATGCATGCAACAAGCAGACAATCTCCATCCTAGACAGAATTCATGTCAATTTCAAGATGAAGGTCCACTGTGCCACCAATGTCAATGTCAAAGAGCAAGGTGGAAAGGTAAATACAGTAGGATTTAAAAAAAACTCTTTTCTGCTCAGAAGCAAAGTATAAAAGGCTAAACACCAGAACATGCGAGTATTTTGAAGTCTGTTCCGGTTTAATGCTCTTTGCTGCTCATCAGTATCTTATGTTTGGAAATTAAACATTTAAACGTTGAAGCTAGTAAAAAAGATTTATAATTTAATTTGGTTTTTCTTTTGTACTACAAACAGGTCAAAGGGGTCTCTGAGCAGCAAAGGGTAACATTTGTTCCAATGTGTACAGTACAGCTTAACCCTTTGCATGCTGGGTAATTTGTCTTTTGCTAAAATGTCGTCTGCTGTATTTCTAAAATTAGCATTTTCTTTGATTTTTTTCAAAGAATACTATCAGAATAGCAAACAGTTTGGATCCTGATGAGACGACACGTTCTGTGGCGTCACATCAGGATCCAAACTGTTTGCAAAGGCCTTCAAAATTCGGTTCCAGCACTGAAAGGGTTAAAGTCCTTTTGCCCCTGTCACATGTCATTGTCTTATTTTACTGTGATCTTATTCTAGTGTGATCATAAAGAAATTTGGATGAGATCCATTTGTGCAAAGCTGTGTAGACATGGGTTCCATTTATTACCACAACTTTGAAGTAACAGTAATCACATATTTGTGAATTATTGACTTGTGGCCATATTTGAGAACATGAATTGAAAAATTGCTTACAAAGAAAGATATAACACATACTTTGACAGTCTACAAAGATGGATCACAGATAAAACCAGATATGTGTTTGTGCATATAATGTAACCAAAATACATGTCAGGATAAAGCAAATAAGAATCTTCTAGTCTGACAGTATATGTAAACAAAGTTCAGTTTTTATGCCCCTGGATCGAATGATCGGGGGTATATTGTTTTTGGCCTGTCTGTCTGTCATTCTGTCCCAAAACTTTAACCTTGGTTAAAGTTTTGAGATAACTTTTGCAATATTGAAAATAGAAACTTGATATTTGGCATGCATGTGTATCTCATTGAGCTGGACATTTTTAGTGGTGAAAGGTCAAGGTTATCCTTCAAGGTCAAAGGTAAAAAAAACAAATGCAAGGGAAGTAATAAGCTTTAAAGGGAGATAATTATCTGTACCTGCCAAATGATAAAAAAATAAAATAAATCAACGTGGCGCAGTATGGGGGATTGTGTTTCTGACAAACACATTACTTGTTTGTTTATCATATATGCCTAGTAAAAACAATTTGATTTAAAATCCAGAAATTTGGCTGGATTTTCTTATTAGCTCACCTGAGTGCTAATGGTGAGCTTTTGTGATCGCCTTTTGTCCGTTGTGCGTCGTACGCCGTCAACATTTGCCTTGTTAACACTCTAGAGGCCACATTTATTGTCCAATCTTCATGAAATTTGGTCAGAAGATTGGTCTCAATGATATCTTGGATGAGTTAGAAAATGGTTACGAAAATGGTTATGCTTGAAAAGCATGCCTGCCAAGAGGCGGGGCATTTTTCCTTATATGGCAATAGTAAAATCTTGTTAACACTGTAGAGACCACATTTATTGTCCAATCTTCATGAAATTTGGTCAGAAGATTTATCCCAATAATATTTTGCACAAGTTCCAAAATGATGCCGGTTGGTTGAAAAACATGGCTGCCAGGGGGCGGGGCATTTTTCGGTATATGGCTATAGTAAAACCTTGTTAACACTCTAGAGGCCACATTTATTTTCCGATCTTCATGAAACGTGCTCAGATGATTTGTCCCAATTATATCTTGGATGAGTTCAAAAATGGTTACCTTTGCTTGAAAACATGGCTGCCAAGGGTCAGGGCATTTTTCCTTATATGGCTATATATGGCAATTGTAAAATCTTGTTAACACTCTAGAAGCCACATTTATTGTCTGATCTTCATGAAACTTTGTTAGAAGATTCATCCCAATACTATCTTGGACGAGTTTGAAAATGGTGCCGGTTGGTTGAAAAACATGGCCGCCAGGGGGCGGGGCATTTTTCCTTATATGGCTATAGTTAATCACTGTTAACACTCTAGAGGCCACATTTATTTTCTGATCTTCACGAAATTTGCTCAGAAAATTTGTCCCAATGATATCTTAGTTGAGTTAAAAAATGGTAACCTTTGCTTGAAAAACATGGCTGCCAAGGGGCGGGGCATTTTTCCTTATATATGGCTATATACATGTACATGTATGGCTATAGTAAAATCTTGTTAACAGTCTAGAGGCCACATTTATTGTCCAATCTTATTGAAACTTGGTCAGAAGATTCATCCCAATAATATCTTGGAAGAGTTCAAAAATGATGCTGGTTGGTTGAAAAACATGGCCGCCAGGGGGCGGGGCATTTTTCCTTATATGGCTATAGTCAAATCTTGTTAACACTCTAGAGGCCACATATATTGTCCAATCTTCATGAAACTTAGTCAGAAGATTCATCCTAATAATATCTTGGACAAAAAAGATGCCGGTTGGTTGAAAAAATGGCCGCCACGGGGGCGGGGCATTTTTCCTTATATGGCTATAGTAATACCTTGTTAACACTCTTGAGGTCACATTTATTTTCCGATCATCATGAAACTTGGTCAGAAGATTTGTCCCAATGATATGTTGGATGAGTTCGAAAAATGGTTTTGGTTGTATTAAAAACATGAGCACCAGGGGCGGGGCATTTTTCCTTAAATGGCTAATGTGGCTATAGTAAAACTTTGTTAACACTCTAGAAGCCACATTTATTTTCCGATCTTCATAAAACTTGGTCAGAAGATTTGTCCCAATAATATCTTGTTATCTCAGATCAGAGACTTTGGGCCTTTTAGGCCCTCTTGTTTTTAAAGCCAGATATTCCAATAATTGCACACTGTACTTTACCATCCTGTTAACAAGGGAAATAAGTCATATAGTTTAATTCATTAAGTTTGCATCGTTTTGACTAAAATATCAAAATAAGCGTTTGTAAAAAATACTTTAACATTGAGAATAACAGTGATTTAAATATTACATTAAGTAAGGTTCAACTTAAAAAAAGCACAGGCTTATCTGGGACAGCAAGTTACACACATTTATTAAACCTTGTTTTTTTTCAGAGCAAAACTCATTTATTTACAATATTTGGAAAAAAACACAATACAAATTTCAAGAAACTGTTGCCCTAATTTCAGATCTTTGTGCGGGCGGGCCTGTACCATGGGACAGAGTCACTGTGTCAGAATCAGCTAACCAAGGAGATGGACTGGGATGTCCCGCGCTGGAACGAGTGGCTGGAGTTCCTCTTCCTTCCTGACATGCCACGCAGCGCAAAGATCTGCTTCTCTCTGTGCACCATCAGCAAACGCAAGAACAGAAAGGTAGGGAACTGAAGTAATGACATGATTACAATTGTCTTTTAACCTTTTTTCCACTAAGATATGTATTTTGACGCATTTGTAGTCCCTTAGAAAGTTAAATTTAATTACAGACCTTTCTAACTGGATTCAAGTTTTAAAAGCTTCATTTCCAACTTGAAGATACTTATGAGCAGCAAACAGCATAAAACCTGAACAGACTGTGTGTTACTTACAGGCTGTTCTGGTTTTATGCTGTTTGCACATAGCCATTTTCACTTTGCTTCTGAGTGGGAAAGGGTAGAGACACCATGGTTACACATCAAGTTGATTCAGGAGCAAAGAGGGTGCACACCACTGATACATTACACCACTTTATATTTCAGATTTACAATGCGCTTGTGGTAACATCCAGCTGATCGACTGTACCACAAAATGGTTACACACCATATTAATTCAGGTCTATTTTCTTCACACAGAGGTTGCACATCATTCGTATTACATAGCTCTATATTTGTGTGTATATATTTCAGATTTACTATGCACTGGCGTGGGGCAACTTGCAGCTGTTTGACTTCAACAACCACCTGATGAACGACATGGTGAGCCTGCAACTGTGGCCCATGCCCCACGGGCTCGAAGAGTTGCTCAACCCACTGGGAATACCAGGCTAGTGTTTATTTCTACCATCTTGGATATGGGACAGGGTCGTTTTGGATTCGGAAAAATCGAATCGTTTTAACTTAAATAATAAAATTAGTGTTTTTGATTTTTTTAATAATATATATAACATTGAGAATAACAGTGATGTCAATATTACATTAAGTAAGGTTCAACTTATAGATATTGATGGGAGATGAATTTAATGTTAAGACTTATAAAAAAAAGATATATGTTTTATTGGAAACCCTCAATAGGGAATTTAAGATACCAATAGGGAAAAACATATACTTTTTTCGATTGGGAATGGGTTCCCCTACAGGATCCAACTTTTAACGCAAAAAAACACCCTCAATGCAGGCTCAAACCCAGACAAAGATTGCCCATGCCTCGAGATAGAGTTTGAGAACTTCAGCCCTACTCTTACGTATCCTAGCGACCACCAGATGGAGGACCTGGCCAAGCTTGCGGCAAACAGGGACAGCTATTCTTCTCTGGCACTGGTATGTTGCAAATATAGAAAAAATACCTACACCTCAACCCTTTCCCCCTAAGAAGCAAAATTAAAATGGCCACATGCGACCAGCACAAAACCTGAACACCTGCCAGTAACTCGCAGTCTGTTCAGGTTTTATGCTGTTTGCTGCTCATCAGTATCTTAGGGTAAGAAATGAAACCTTTAAATCTTGAATCTAGAAAGAAAGGTCTTCAATTAAATGTTACTTTCTTAGGGACTACAAATGCGTCAAAATACGTATCTTAAGTGATAAGTGTTATGTGGGGGAAACACTTATGGTATATATCGAGCTGACGTAGTAAAAATCAAACCAACCCTCTCAAAATTTATTCCAAATTGTATACATTATGAGTTATGATTAATTTGCTCTGGTATGTTGCAAATACATGAGTCAAACTGTGAGAAAATGGGGCTTAACCCTTTCAGTGCAGGACTTTTTGCTATTCTGATAGTATTCTTTGAAAAAAATCGAAGAAAATGCTAATTTTAAAAATTCTGCAGACGACATTTAAGCAGACGACAAATTTCCCAGCATGCAAAGGGCTTAATGAATTTGCTTTAAGTGATGTCTCAGCTTAGCCTGTGTGGACTGCACCGCTTTTATGTTTGTTTGTTTTTTAAAGGAAGTCTCTTTTTAGCGAAATATTGAGTTTAGGCGAGTGAGTTGAGTGTTGACTCTGATTAGACTGTATAGACATCACTTTACACACATGCATTAACCCTTTGCATACTGGGAAATTTGTCATCTGCTAAAATGTCTTCTGCTGAATTTCTAAAATTAGCACTTTCTTCAATTTTTTTTTAAAGAATACTATCAGAATAGCAAACAGTTTGGATCCTGATGAGGCGCCACGTTCTGTGGCGTCTCATCTGGATCCAAACTGTTTGCAAAGGCCTTCAAAATTCGGTTCCAGCACTGAAAGGGTTAACCTTTCACACTCAGAGGCAAAGTGAAAATGGCTATGTGCAAACAGCATAAAACCAGAACACTCTGCGGTCTCGCAGTCTGTTCAGGTTTTATGCTGATTACTGCTTATCAGTATCTAAAGGTTGGAGACGAAGCCTTAAAAACTTGAAACTAGTAAGAAAGGTCTTTAATTAAGTTTAAATTTCTGAGGGACAAAAGTGCGTCAAAATACGTATCTTAATGGTAAAGGGTTAACCACTGTTTCCTTAAAGTGCAGTTCAGATGAAAAACATCTACTCGTTAATGTGGGGAAAAATACTTGGGCTTAAAATCAAGCTCGCCATTTAAAAATGTTTAAAATTGTATAGCGTATTAATATTTATAATTTGAAAGAAAACAACCATCTTCTAAATGATAACTTTCCTTCATTAGTTAATTTTATTAGATCGACTTGAAATTTGTGTTGTCACAATTTTTTTTCATCTTATGAATATGCAAGTGTTTTATACTTTATTTGGTTTTTATTTTTCCTGCCATGTATTTCAAACATAAAAATAACATGTAAAGATTGCACAAAAATGATCTGATTAGATCAAGAGTACTCTGCTTCACAATTTAATTCAGTTCTGAACATTCTCCAACAATAAATGTCTTTTGATGCCCACATGCAGTCTTTTGACATTAACCCTTTGCATGCTGGGAAATTTGTCATCTGCTAAAATGTCGTCTGCTGAATTTCTCAAATTTGCATTTTCTTCACTTTTTTTTCAAAGAATACTATCAGAATAGCAAACAGTTTGGATCCTGATGAGACACCACGTTTTGTGGCGTCTCATCTGGATCCAAACTGTTTGCAAAGGCCTTTAAAATCCGGTTCCAGCGCTAAAAGGGTTAAAGAGCATGCCTTACTGTCCCAAATTAATCCTTTCCCACCTAGAAGCAAAGTGAAAATTGCTATATGCAAACAGCATATAACCAGAACAGCCTGCGAGTAACTCGCCGTCTGTTCAGGTTTTATGCTGTTTGCTGCTCATCAGTATCTTAAGGGTTGGAAATGAAGCCTTTAAAACTTGAATCTAGTAAGAAAGGTCTTAAATTAAATATAATTTTCTTATTGACTACAAATCCGTGAAAATACGTATTTTAAATGGTAAAGGGTTAAACACAGATCAATTTAGGGTAAAATAACCCAAAGGATACTCAGCTGATTATCACTGTTTTAGATAAAACTTCAGCGGCATTCTCTGAACCAAAATATTTAAAGCTGTCACAACCACACTTGTGTTAAGTAAGCTGTCAATTAGTACACTGATCTTATAATAATTGGCATGAAAATGTGTTTATTCACACCTTTTGCAGTGAATGGGACAGCTGAATTTCAATATTGCCATTTGATACTTTATCCAGGAAAAGATTAAAACAACTGCATGTGGTCTTAGTCGCTGAATGGAAGTGGTGGTTGACTGCAAATACCTTTTAAAATAGAAATTGCATTCAGGGGAGTAGTAGTGGTCGCTTAATGGAGGTAGATGCTAAATGCAGGTAGAAGTTTTCATCAATTAGACTGTCTATAAAAATTACATATTTTGGGGGCAAACTACAGTGTACTACATCATATACAACCTTTTATACAAGTCCTCTACAAAGTTGTTATAAAACCTTGCCTCATTCTTCAAAATTAGCCAAGCCAAGCCTCAGGTTTTTGCAACTTTCTACACATTAAAGACAGGCTGCATCTTGTGTATTCTTCATCACTATTATATGACAAGCTAAACAATCTCTTTATTCCTTTCTTACAACAGTATTTTTATGATCTCAGCGTTTTGATTTTTGATTGCAGCAAGCTGATGACTGGAGAGAAGAAGAAAAACAACTGATGGAGATCATAGATCGAGACCCCTTGGCGGAGATCATTGAACAGGAGAAAGAGTTGCTATGGAAACGAAGGTAGCATTTAATAAAATTTTGGAGTAATTTGACTTACATTAGTTTCATTCTTCCTACTTTTATTTTGTTTTACCATTTGGAAATTATGCTTAAATGGTAATAATGTTAAAGGGTTTTACTGATTAATAATGTTTAGCAATACTCTACACTGAATAGCCCTTGCTATACGGCTAACCCTCTTGTAGACATGTGTGTAATTTTCTTGGGAACGGTAAACGGGCAACATCTCCATATTACTTTTTATACTACAAGTATTTAATATAAACTTCCCGTATGAGTTCTTGGTAATACTGTGAGGTTACTGACCAAGTTCCATAAGTCTGACCTGCAATTTTATAGAATATGCCTCCTTTTGAGCTTACAATATGCTCTTTAAAGTTTGCACGCAATTGCTTCATATCTCTGTGAACTGCTGATATTTAGGTATAAGTTAAGGTTTGTGTTCAGGGTCTTAATAAATTGTCACTGACTGAGGTTCATATCTGTAACCAGCGTTTTATCAAGATTATGCAGTGTGTTGTTCTGAAAAAAGTCTGGTTAAGGTTTGTATACAAACCTTTTCAATTATTTTGTAGCCCTTAACCACTTAGATACATATTTTGATGTGTGTGTCGTCCCTGAGAAAGTTACATTTAATTAAAGATCTTTCTTACAAGATCCAAGTTTTAAAGGTTTCAGTTCCAACCCTTAACCCTTTGAGTGCTGGAACCGAATTTAAAAGGCCTTTGCAAACAGTTTGGATCCAGATGAGACGCCACAGAACGTGGCGTCTCATCAGGATCCAAACTGTTTGCTTTTCAGATAGTATTCTTTGAAAAAAATGAAAGAAAATGCTAATTTTAGAAATTCAGCAGAAGACATTTTAGCAGACGACAAATTTCCCAGCATGCAAAGGGTTAAATGCTGATGAGCAGCAACCAGCATTAAACCTGAACAGACGCCGAGTTACTTGTTCTGGTTTAATGCTGGTTGCAAAAGCCTGTTTTACTTTGCTTCTAATGGGTGAAAGGGTTAAGTCTGCATGCAATTAGTACAAATCTATGTAACTACAACATATATTCAAGTTGAACTTCGCAGGTGCTTTCAGGATCATCATAATGAACTTTTGGTACTGAGGACATTTTGGTTACCATTTGGACCTGTTGGTTGAAGGTCAATTGCGTCAATTGGATAATTGTTTGTCCTCAATAAGTTCACTCTGGGTGCAGATATTTTGCTGAAATTTTGTGTCTAGTTTGAATACAGGCTAATCTTACGAGGGGGACTGACTTTGGGGCCATTGTGACTTTGGGGTCATTGTGACTTTGGGGCCATTGTGACTTTGGGGCCATTGTGGCCCAGGTTATTGTAATTGTGCTGTAATTGATGAATCGGCAAGCTCACTTTCTTGGGACAGATCTTGTTGTATCATAATTTGGCAGACATTGACTGACAAATATCCTTATATTGTTATTTCATTTTGCAGGGACTACTGCCTACACCAGCCTAACTCCTTACCAAAACTATTAAGTGCAATAAAATGGAATGACCAAGAAAATGTGGCACAGGTAAAAGATGGAGATTTGCAATGTGCTTTATAAGTTACTTCTACCTGTGTAACGTGAGGGGACTGTTAATTTAACCCAATTGATGTTTTCTCTCTGGATCCTGTGGTAATTAAAAAAGCGCTTAAGCTAAGTTTAGTGGTTTTTTGACCCTATTGGCAAAAGTACTGGTACTGGTCAAATCGGGGAAGAGAGACTTTCTTTAAAAGAAAAATATTATTATAAAAGCGGAAAGTTTTGACCTTGATTAGCCTAAACATTAAACCTGCTTTGCACAGAGCACGGCTCATGTAGTTGGGTAAGTATATATCTTATTGAGATTCTGTTCTCACTCCGACAACATTATCAAACTGATTGTGGGACTGCTGTTTTGTCTTTGACAAAGCTTTTGCTTAAAAGTAGAAACATAGCTCTCCATTAGGGTATGTACATGTACTGACAACAATTTGAGTGTCCTAACGCTGTCTTTAATGAAGACGTATGCTAAATAATTTTGAAATATCTTATATTAAGTAGAATGAAAATATATATCAAACAAACAAATAAATAAATGAATACAGAGAAGTTTTGTATTTTCGCTAAACTATTTTGAATAGCCCTTCTGTGTGCATTTTCTTCTTGATTACAATATAGAAAATAATTTTATTTAAAAACTATATCAGGAGAGAAATTCTTGTTCATACCCACTACTTTGAGAAAAACAAAACAAAAAACTATATACATAAAATAATTCAAATTGGGATCATCACTTTGGAGCAGTAAAGCCTATCAGGATTTTCTTGTTATTGTAAACATGCTATGTTCTTGTATTTCAGCTATACATGCTGTTAAAGCAATGGCCAACAGTTACACCCGAGGTAGCCCTACATTTGTTGGACTGTTCGTTCACGGACCTGCGTGTGCGACAGTTTGCTGTGCATTGTTTGGAGATAGGCATTTCTGATGACAAACTACAGAGATACCTTCTTCAGTTTATTCAGGTAGTTTGTTGGAGCATTAATGAATTATTTTTAACCAGAATTTTGTTTTTGGTTAATGTTTCACTTCACATTGCGAAAGATTTGATGTATACTGAAATCAGCATTTGTCTGTCAATGAAGATCTTTCAGTTTGTGTGTCTGTATGAGTTCTCTTACACTGCTCAAATAAAAAGTTGACACTTGTATTAATTGTTGCCAGCATGCAGAAGTTCAACATAGCTGTCACAAAAAAGGAGTGTTTATGTGCCTGATTAATGCGTCTGCTAGAGATTTCCTTACCATAAAACCATGCATTTGTAACAAATAACTTATCACCATGGAGACAAGTCTTATTAGAGTGTCACTTGCTTAAAAGTCAAAGTCAAATTTTTAGGCAAAGTATACCTTGTCTGGAGTGTCACTTAATTATTCATGATACATTTTATGAATAACTTTTCACAAATTTACATGGTATGGAGATGGAATGTCCCTAGAAAGATCTCTATGCTTTGTGCAAAGGTCAGCATCATACTGAAGGGGTCAACCATGGGCATGGTACGAATAGATACTTATTAACATTCCTGACAAGGGGCTTAGCATCTTGCGTAAAGGCCTATGATCATATGAGCCTTTTTCTGAGAAAACTGGGCTTAATGCACGTGCGTAGTGTCATCCCAGATTAGCCTGTGCAAACTTGATTTTCGGTAAGGAGGGACTTCCTTGAAACTAAAAATCCATAAAAGCGGAAAGTGTCGTCCCTGATTAGCCTTTGCAGACTGCACAGGCTAATCTGGGACGACACTTTACGCACATGTCTTAAGCCCAGTTTTAACAGAACGTGACTCATATATAATAAATGCTCCCATATTTTGTGTTCAGGCGTTAAAGTTTGAGCCGTACTTGGATAACCCGCTGACCAGATTTCTGTTGAAGAGGTCCCTCATGAACCAGAGGATTGGTCAACAGTTCTTCTGGCATCTCAAGTATGTCTGTCTGTTTTTTCTTGTGAATACATTATATTGGCCAATATGCATTGTACATTTACATGCAAACATAGTTGATACAATGGCATCTCAAGTATGTCTGTTTTTATGCCCCTGGTAGGGTGGCATATAGCATTTGAACTGTCCGTCCGAAAACTCTAACATTGGCCATAACTTTTGCAATATTGAAGATAGCAACTTGATATTTGGCATGCATGTGTATCTCATTGAGCTGCACATTTTGAGTGGTAAAAGGTCAAGGTCATCCTTCAAGGTCAAAGGTCCAATATATGGCTTCAAAGTGGCGCAGTAGGGGGCATTGTGTTTCTGACAAACATAGGTCTTGTTTTTTCTTTTGAGTACATTATTTGGGCAATATGCATTGAACATTTGCATACAAACATAGTAGGAATTAGGGATGGCAAAATTGTTTGAATATTCGAATATTCGATTGAATGATCAGTATTCGAATAACAGAATTGATATTCGCATATTCGCAATTTTTGTTTCAAACGTAATTGCCCTCATATTTAATGACCTGCGAGACGCTTATTAATTGGCACCCGAAATCATTTAGGATTAAGATGTTTGATGTGCCTTTTTCATGTCTACCTGATAACGCGGCCTGTATCAGCGTTGATTGCGCAATGCAATATACACACTCTAAGAAAGGCCCCAAACTGTTTGTTAATGAGGTGCCAATTAACGGCTTCAATTGACTGGCAAAGATTAATTAAGTTTCTGCGATCACAGTATGAACAGCCATTAAAATGTGTGAATTATTCACTTATTAATTATGTGTGATAAGGGATCATAATTTAAATCTGAAAATGCCACCAGCCCCTTCGGAAGTATGGAATAATTTTACACGGTCTGTGGATAAGAAGACCACAACGTGTAATGTTATTGTACACGATAACGTTACTTTAAAATTTTAAATAAAAATAAAATTCTATGACATGATGTTTGTCCTTATATTTGTTCTTGAATATTTGGTGTTTGCCTTATTGATATGTTTCTTTATATAAACGTACATGCTATTGTTACTTTAAAATTTCAAATAAAAATAAAATTCTATGACAACGTTTTTCCTTCTATTTGTGCCCGATTACACTATCGGTCATAGTATTAGCCGACAGCAATACAATTATTCGATAGCAACGTTAATAAACAGCCTCGTATTCAGCAAACGGATATAACTTACAAAACAATGAAAGTTAACACAAAACAATTTTCACTCTTTTCTGATATATTTCGCCTACATAGGCTTTTTCAAAGTTTGTTTTTACAATTAAGCTACATTTTCTTTCTATTTCTTAACACAACAATAGTATATTCAATTGTATTCCTGTGTCAATTTATACTTAATATCGCTACTGGATACAAAACTGGGTAATATTAGTTAAATCAATACATTCGTTTTATGCGAATATTCGAATATTCGATTGAATGGATTTGCGAATATTCGAATACCCATATAGGTATTCAATGCCATCCCTAGTAGGAATGCTAAGAAGATTAAGTGTACACAATCATGTTACAATAATGCATAATAAAGCTATATATATGTTATACAAACACTAATAGTTATGAAGGTACATTAGTGTTACAAAGAGAACTCACCAATTCCAACAAACTTGTATAAGATTTGCTATGTTGTTAAACTGAACAGGCTAGTTTGCAACTTATTTGCAGGCCTTAAATTGTTGGGGTTACCATTTTAGGTCTACATTTATAAATAAAGCTTTTATTTCAAGACTTCAATTTGTATACTTACTAAATTTTTGTGTCTTGTGTTGTAATGTGTCTTCTCAGACTGATATTTTCAACATTGTTGTTATCATTTTGTTGAAATGACAAAAATCAGAAAAGTATTGGAATAAGAAAAACAGATTGTGTAAATAATCTTTCATTGAATCCTAAATCAGTTCCAGCATGTCTGTCCATCCTATAGCCCTATCCAAACCTATATGGATCAGTATTTGCTGGAGGGTACGGGTTAATTTCCTTTTTTAGAGCGTTTTTTAAAACTCCCCAAAAGACACCAAGTACTGGTTCTACCCAGGAAATGGACTGGAGCATGTTTTAGTAAGCCTTAACCTTTTGATGCAATCTGGCTTAAATAGTTAAGTTTTATCTATGTAGGTCGGAGTTGCACTACTCGGGGATGCGTGTACGGTACGGTCTGATTCTGGAGGCGTTTTGCAGGGGCAGCGGAAACTTCCTGAAGACTCTCATCAAACAGGTGGAGGCTGTGGACAAGCTCACCAAACTCACCAATGTTCTCAAGGCATCAGGCAAAGATGTAAGATTGGCACAAATTTGATATGTGCTGGTGGAAAACTTGAGTCAACTCATGTGCGTTAAGTGCCGTCCCAGATAAGCCTGTGCAGCCTTGATAGGCTAATCAGGGACAACACTTTCCTCCTTGATTAAAAATTCTGTTTAACCCTTTGCGTGCTGGGATATTTGTCGTCTGCTAAAATTTCGTCTGCTGAATTTCTAACATCATCATTTTCTTCACTTTTTGTCAAAGACCACTATCAGAATAGCAAACAGTTTGGATCCAGATGAGACGCCACGCTCTGTGGCGTCTCATCTGGATCCAAACTGTTTGCAAAGGCCTTCAAAATTCGGTTCCAGCGCTCAAAGGGTTAAAGAAAGTCTCTAAGCTTAAAACTAAGTATACATTTAGTAACTACTGAAGTCTTAGGAGAACCAGCTGAAAACTTAGGACAACTAGCTGACAACTTAGGATAACTAACTGACAACTTACGATAACTAGCTGAAAACTTAGTTTAACTAGCTAAAAACTTCTGATAACTAGCTGAAAATTAAGAATAACTAGCCGAAAACTTAGGATAACTAATTTATCCTTTATATTCATAGCCTAACTTAAGAATGGAATCGATATTTTTAAGCAATATCTTGGATGTCACTTAATTGTCCCCTACCGGTTTCACCGGAGGGGACTTCTGGTTTGCGCTCTGTCAGTCAGTCCTACTTTTCTGGATCCTGCGATAACTTTAAAAGTTCTTAATATTTTTTCATGAAACTTGAAACATGAATAGATGGCAATATGGACATTATGGACATTATGCACGTCATTTCATTTTGTTCCTATGTCAAAAATTCTGGTTGCTATGGCAACAAATAGACTAGAAATACTGCTGAAAATAGTGGTTTTCTGGATTCTGCGATAACTTTAAACGTTCTTAATATTTTGTCATGAAACTTGAAACATGGTAGATGGCAATATGGACATTATGCACATCATTTCATTTTGTTCCTATGTCAAAAATTCTGGTTGCTATGGCAACAACAACACAAAAAAAATATGACAATGGTGAAATTTCTGACAATGGTGGAGCCGGTAGGGGACTATATTGCTTGGCAATAGTCTTGTTCATCATTCATTTGAAGAGCAACCAACACTTTATTTCTAAGTGTTTACATAGAATCCGAGAACTGTTATTTTGTTTATTTTCATATGATATTGTATTTAAAACAAAATAAGCGGTTTTATGTCACAAAAAAGGTTTTTCACATGTCAAAATTATCTTTTCCTAAGATACTTGATTTCAATGTCAAATTTCATGTTCAAATTGGGACTAATTTGTGATAATAGTAGATAATAATCCTACTACCGGTATTCCTTTTCAGCATGTTTATATGATCATTGTTCTTGGAAATCTGGGCAGTCTTCAAAGGTTTATCAGGGACATTACTTTCTGCTGTAATTGAATTTTTCGTTTTAAAGGAATTTTCTAAATTTAAATCCAGTTACAGCAGAAAGTATTGTCCCTGATAAGCCTGTGATGACTGCACTTATGCATTTAGCCCAGTTTTCCCAGAACCTGGCTCATATATTGACTCCCCCCACAGGACAAGCAGGAGTTGATGAGGATGCTTCATGAGCAGCTACAGCAGCCGGACTACCACGAGGTCCTCACAAACCTAACCTCCCCCCTGAACAGCAGTCATAGACTAGGCAATGTCAGGTAAGACTAACCTCCCCTCCCTGAACAGCAGTCATAGACTAGGCAATGTCAGGTAAGACTAACCTCCCCTCCCTGAACAGCAGTCATAGACTTGGCAATGTCATGTAAGACTAACCTCCCCTCCATGTACAGCAGTCATAGCTAGGCAATGTCAGGTAAGACTAACCTCCCCTCCCTGTACAGCAGTCATAGACTAGGCAATGTCAGGTAAGACTAACCTCCCCTCCCTGTACAGCAGTCATAGACTTGGCAATGTCAGGTAAGATTAACCTCCCCTCCCTGTACAGCAGTCATAGACTAGGCAATGTCAGGTAAGATAAACCTCCCCTCCCTGTACAGCAGACATAGACTAGGCAATGTCAGGTAAGATAAACCCTGTACAGCAGTCATAGACTTGACAATGTCAGGTAAGATTAACCTCCCCTCCCTGTACAGCAGTCATAGCTAGGCAATGTCAGGTAAGACTAACCTCCCCTCCCTGTACAGCAGTCATAGCTAGGCAATGTCAGGTAAGACTAACCTCCCCTCCCTGTACAGCAGTCATAGACTTGGCAATGTCATGTAAGATTAACCTCCCCTCCCTGTACAGCAGTCATAGACTTGGCAATGTCAGGTAAGACTAACCTCCCCTCCCTGTACAGCAGTCATAGACTAGGCAATGTCATGTAAGACTAACCTCCCCTCCCTGTACAGCAGTCATAGCTAGGCAATGTCAGGTAAGACTAACCTCCCCTCCCTCCTAAACTGGGTTTTTGCTAATGAGAGTCTTTAAACAAAATACTGTTAACTCAGAAAGTGTTGTCCCTGATTAGCCTGTGCACACTGCATGTGCTTATTTGTGACAACACTGTAGACATAAACATTAAGCCCCGTTTTCACAGAGCAAGGCAAATTTGAAAAATATGCAGTTATAAAGATTGCAAATTGATGGATGATTCCCAAGTATAAAAGTTGCAGAAACCATGCTTTGTTTTATATAACACATCAATTAATATAATACAATGCTTAAAACTTGTTTAAATAGAGAATAATAGGTTAGTGTTGGTTATGGATCAGGTTTATCATGCGAGGCTTAGAAAACAATTTATTTTGTAAACTTTTTTGTTTTTAAACAAAATTAGTTTGACCGGATAATTTCGCTGGATTTATGACGTCATTTCGTCCAAATATTGACGTCATTTCCTGCCGTTAATTGAAGATGATATTTAATCAACGGGGCTTTAATCAACCAAATTCGCTGTAAAAGTGGGATAAAATGGAGTTCATTAATTTTGAGAAAGTCTTACATAATTATTGCGGTCAGTCACTACAAGGTCAAGGTCATTTTAGCTTAAAATGCAACCACGGCTTTTGATGGTGGTAAGGTATATACATTGTGTGTGTAATTGGTATTTTGCAGCTATGAGCAGTGCCAGGTGAAGATGTCCAAGAAGAAGCCCCTCTGGATGGTCTGGATCAACACAGACCCCCTGGCCGACCTCTGGGAGAAGACCTACACCATCCTTTTTAAAAATGGCGATGGCAAGTGTTTTGCTGTATAGTTCTGGAGGTTCAAATAGTGTCTGGCTTGGGGAAAACAAGGCTTTATGCAAATGTGTAAAGTGTCATCCCAGATTAGCTTGTGCAGTCTGTTAATGGGCCTGTTAGTGATACTTCCTTAAAACAAAAATGCTATAAATGCAGAAAGTGTTGTCCCTGATAAGCCTGTGCAGACTGAGCTTGCTAATCTAGGATGACACATTATGCACATGCATAAAAGCCTTTTCCATATGGAGGCTAAATAACATTTTTTATCTTTATGAATCATGTTGATTACTGATTTTTAAAATTTTTGCAAGCATTCCTATTAGTGTGCTTCCCCTGTTTGCTTAGTGGAGAAAATCTTTTGAACATAGTTTTGCGTTCCCTATAGGAAAAATGTGGGGGGTGGGGGGGTCTCTTCCCTCTCTCTATGTTCTGTTTATCTCTTTACCACTTAGATAAAAAAAAATGATGCATCTGTAGTCCCTTAGAAAGTTAAATTTAATTGAAGACCTTTATACAAGATTTAAGTTATAAAGGCTTCATTTCCAGCCTTTAGATATCGATCAGCAGCATACAGTCTTAAAACCTGACCAGACTGCAAGTTTCTCGCAGGCTGTTCTGCTTTGATGCTTTTTGCGCATAGCCATGTCCACTTTACTTCTTAGTGGGAACGGGTTATGACTGGTTTATGTTTGGTATCCACAGATCTGCGACAGGACATGTTGACCATGTCCACTTTACTTCTTAGTGGGAACGGGTTATGACTGGTTTATGTTTGGTATCCACAGATCTGCGACAGGACATGTTGACCATGTCCACTTAACTTCTTAGTGGGAACTGGTTATGACTGGTTTATGTTTGGTATCCACAGATCTGCGACAGGACATGTTGACCATTCAGCTGATCAGTGTCATGGACTCCATATGGAAGGCTGCTGGACTGGATCTTAGGTATATACACTGATAGTCAAAGTGGAAGCACTATGAAAAATGGTCTAGACTCATTGCATGAAAGTTTGCAATGGACTATTTGTTATCTAAAAATATTGTTGAGATACAATAGCCAAGTGAGAAGGATAAATTAAAAGACTTGAAAATCTGACTTGAAAGTAATTTTGCTCATTCACAAATAAGATTTGATATTACAATGTGATTTTAGAAAGTAGACAAAGGATAGTACTTTACATTTCATCATTTGGTGTAACATACATTAGATACTGATGAGCAGCATACAGCGTAAAACCTGAACAGACTGCGAGTGATTTACTGGCTGTTCTACTTTTATGCTGTTTGCACATAGCCATGTCCACTTTGCTCCTGAGTGGGAGAGGGTTATAACCTATGTTTTGTAAAGGCCCTGGTGTAGCCTTTGTACAACACTTTGCCTTACAGGATGACCCCCTACAGCTGTCTGGCCAGCGGTCAAGACGTGGGGTTGATAGAGGCCGTGCGTAACTCTGACACCATTATGAAGATTCAGGAGAAATCAGGGGCCAAGGCCTCCCTGCAGCTGGGCTCTAAGGCTCTACATAGCTGGATCAAGAACCAAAACATTGAAAGGTAAGCCATCATATAAACTTATCTATGGTAGCAAAAATAATACTTAAACTTGAAGTTTCATTTCCATTTTTTCCCCAATTAAATCCATCTCTTTCATGTTTAGGATCATGTGGAAAAATTATGATACACATTGTTAAAAAAGTTTTGTAACAAAATTAATCAAGACTTACAAGATGTTAACCAGGTTTTATATATATATATATTTTAAATCCTGGTTATTAGATTGGGAAATGCTTGGTTGGGAGCCAGGCTGCGGGGCAGTAGGTGTCAGACAAGTGGTTTCTTGGAAAGTTAGTTTAGGCGTTTGATGGGTAAAGATCAAGGTCAATGTTTCTAAAATGTGCTTAGGCTCAATAATTTCAGTTTGGATAGAGATATACCTTTACAATGTTCTGTCAAGGTATCTTACTTTCAAACTTCCCAGAACGAGGCCCAAATGACTAATACACCTCTACTGGTTAGTAAACAATGTTCCAGGAAAAATGATACAAAATGTGTGGGTTATTTGAATGTTTTGTTCTATCCTTATCAGGTACGAGGCGGCCATTGATGTGTTCAGACGTTCCTGTGCCGGGTACTGTATCGCCACCTTCGTTCTCGGCATCGGGGACCGACATTCCGAGAATATCATGTGTGCAAAGGATGGAAGAGTAAGTCAATACGTCTATTATGGGTATTATGGACAATTTAAGCATCCAACGTCTATAAAAACTACTTATTTTAGTATGTACCCAGTATTTAAGCTATGTTGCAATAGCATTTGTTTTAACCCTTTTCCACATAAGAAGCAAAGTGAAAATGGCTTTTGCAACCAGCATAAAACTAGAACAGACTGGCAGTCTGTTCAGGTTTTATGCTGTTTGCTGCTCATCAGTAACAAAGGGTTGGAAATGAAGCCTTTAAAACTTGAATATAGTAAGAAAGGTATTAAATTAAATGTTACTTTCTTAGGAACTACAAATGCGTCAAAATACGTATCTAAGTGGTAAAGGGTTAAATACGTATCTAAGTGGTAAAGGGTTAAATACGTTTCTAAGTGGTAAAGGGTTAAATACGTATCTAAGTGGTAAAGGGTTAAATACGTATCTAAGTGGTAAAGGGTTAAATGCGTATCTAAGTGGTAAAGGGTTAAATACGTATCTAAGTGGTAAAGGGTTAAATACGTATCTAAGTGGTAAAGGGTTAAATGCGTATCTAAGTGGTAAAGGGTTAAATACGTATCTAAGTGGTAAAGGGTTAAATACGTATCTAAGTGGTAAAGGGTTAAATGCGTATCTAAGTGGTAAAGGGTTAAATACGTATCTAAGTGGTAAAGGGTTAAATACGTATCTAAGTGGTAAAGGGTTAAATACGTATCTAAGTGGTAAAGGGTTAAATACGTATCTAAGTGGTAAAGGGCTTTATACGTATCTAAGTGGTAAAGGGTTAATGGGATACTCATGTGAGCCATGTCTGGTAAGATCTAGAGATCACAACAAGAGCGGGAATTTAATCTGCAGCTACCTCTTTCGTTAATTTTCAAGAGACAAATCAATGCCCCAAAAATATTTGTTTAGATGCACCAATAGGTATTGTTATGCACCTGGGCCCACTTGTATTTTAGTTGTAGACTTATTATTTAATTGGGGGAATCTGGAAATGGGGCAGCCTTTGTTTTCAGCTTTCAAACTTAACTAAGAGGTGTCCTCAAGATTACTTTTCAGAGATCAGAAATACAAATAAAAAACTTCATTATGCTCCTAATTTTATTTCAGGTTTTTCACATTGATTTCGGACACTTCTTGAATCACAAGAAGAAGAAGTTTGGCATCAACCGTGAGCGGGTGCCATTTGTGCTTACAGAAGACTTTGTGTATGTGATAGCCAAGGGTCGGGACCAACCACAGAAATCGGACGAGTTTAAAGAGTAAGAGTTTATGCTCTTATGCTTCGAATTTTCATATTTATCTGTTGATCTTTTTTTATTCCCAGTTTGTATTACATTTTTTTGCAAAAATAGTGAAACAAAGTTGATAACAAGAATATAAATTAACAACAACATTATGAACTTCTCACTTCTAATTTTCCAGCAATTGTATTTGTATCTTAAAAGCATGTTTAAACCTAAACATTACTATATACATAAAATATAAGTCCTCACACGATGCAAAAGTTCTGACTATAATAGCTGTGACACTTTAAAGGGGCCTTTTCACAGATTTTGGCATGTTTTGAAGTTTGTCATTAAATGTTTTATATTGATAGATGTAAACATTTGCTCTTAAAAGCTCCAGTAAAAAATCAAGAATAAAATTAAAAAAAGAAAAAAAAGTAACCCTCAACAGGGCTCGAACCACTGACCCCTGGAATCCTGGCGAAAAAAGTCTCCAACTTAGATCCCTCAACCATTCTTCTTCACACAATGTCAGAAGTATTTTATACTTTATATAAGCAATCATCTTAGGTTCACAAAATATAGTGACAACAACAGAGCTCTCCAAATTATTCAATTGTTTCGCGTTGCAACGCTTTATTATTTTCAGGTTTTTAAATCGTCAAAAGATGCATATAATGGTTATATTAGAGCATGGTAAATGTTCAGTATTACTATTTCCTCACAAATATCATAACTAAATCGAAAATTTGCGAATCTGAAACAACTTTTTTAAATTTTGTCAATTTGCCAAAATGTGAAAAGGCCCCTTTTAAATAGCTCCAACATTATTAAAAATAAACTATGACATTATATAAAATAGCTTTTACACCATAAATTGCTCAGACAATATAAACTAGCATTGGCTCTTAAATATAGTGCTGAAATTTATTTAAAAACAAATAGTCCTGACACTTTAAAGTAGTTCTAAACCTTTAAAAGAGCAATGACACTTAAAAATAATTCCGACACTTTAAAATCAGAGGGGGTAATCACGTGATAGTCAAGATGGCGAGGTCCATGCCGAGACAGTTATTATTCGCTGTTTTATACCCTTTATTATACCCCCATTGCCATTGATAATGGGTGCTATATAGGAAGGAGTCACTTTGTCGGTCCAGGGGTTTTTTTTACGAAGAAAGTGACGCCGATATTCGGCGTCTTCCCCTACCAGAATGTTTCCTCTAAAAATACCATTTCCCCTCCAAAAATATAATTTTTCACCAAAATATAATATTTTACCCTCAAAGAAATGGTTGTTTTTCTTTTGGGAAGTCGACACTTATCCAATTTGTACCATGTACAACGATCTCGCTCTCTCTCTCACCCGACGAACACTCAAATTTGGGAATCCCAGTGATTCTATATATAGCTCTTAAATTACATCATGGAAACCGGGCAACTAATCGTATTAATCATGTTACTATTTTACTGGACTCTGGTCTTGCGCGAGAAGGGTGTTTCGTCAATTAATTACCGGAAACCAGTCAAATTTTCATCCGGGTTATGTGAAAGCCAAGATATAAGGGGGCAGGGGATATATTTTTGACCAAAGTTCGAGTTCCGAAAGGCCGCAAACAGTCAAATCCATTGCATCAAAACAGAAAGTGACACAAGAAAGCCTTTTTGTGTCAGTGTCATAGCATAGGCAATATACATTGAAAATACAACCAAAGACAAGGCTGGCTTCTTCACTTGTGAAACAACGGCCCTTGATCTTTCCCCCCACCCACCTCATTTTTAATGAAAAATTGAGAAATTTGACCCATTTCATGGCATGCACTGAACATTCAAACAGAATGCAATCCTTGTTTTGGCTACATTACTCATTAATTTCATCCCTGTGCTTTGTTTATTTACCTAGAAAAGTGTCTCCCATATGTTTAGATTTTTCACAATTTACCTTCAATGTTTTGTTCTGTTTCTGCAGCGTGAAATATTGACTTCCGACAAAAGTGAAAACCTCCTTTTTGAAGATTCAAAATTTCCTTGCTAGGGAGCTGTGGCTAGTTTTAATGTTTTTTTCCAAAATTTTGAGACATTCTTTCTACAACCTAACACAAGAAATACATCTTATAAATACCTAATTGATTTTTAAAGACCATAGGTAACACCTACCCTAAAGATATGTAATTTTCATGGACCCCCCCTTTCACTGATGGACCCCCCTTTCACTGATATATCCCCTGCCACCTAAACGTTAAAACAGAAAAAAGTCTCACAATTGGCGTTCATACACCAACAAAATCAAACGTTCGGACTCAGAAAATATTAATTGCGTTGACGCATTTTTTAAGAATGAATCATCAAAAAGCGTTGAAACCCAGCAGGATTCGGAGGTACATGTAATCAACATCGATTAATACTGTCAGATTATTGTGAAAGTGAAAGTAGACAATCGGCAGCTGCCGCACCTTTCCCTTCCAATAGTGTAGCAGATCTAGATCCTCAACCCATTCATCATGAAATTGAAATCATAATATTGACATCGTTCCCTGGCCCCAGTTGAAAACATTTCCCATTATTAGATCTACACCTGCAACTTTATTTAGGACTTTGACTTTAATATCATACTTGTTCATGTGTTTAAGAACAAAAAGGTCAGAGACATGCCTCTTTTTCTTAAAAAAAACCTGAAGTCTGTAGGTGAGTTATATACATTCAAATGAACAGTTTTTATTTTTTCCCCAAATATGTCTCTTTCGCGCTCGATTTTCCCCTTTTACCCAGCGTCCAGCGTCTTCCCCTTGCGCTAAAAAAACCCCCTGCGGTCTGTCCCAAAGTTTCATCCGATCTTCACCAAACTTGGTCACAAGTTGTATCTTGATGATGTATTGGTCAAGTTTGAATATGGGTCATGCCGGTCAAAAACTAGGTCACGAGGTCACTTAGTGTGTTTAAAACCGAAAGTTTGTCCAGACCATAACTATGTCATTTATCATTAGATTTTAAAATAACTTGGTACATTTGTTCACCATCATGGGACGGTGTGTCGCGTGAAAAAAGTACGTTGATATCGCCAAGGTCAAGGTCACACTTGGAGTTCGAGGGTCAAATGCTTGTCAGGGCCATAACTTTATCATTTATTGTGAGATTTTAAAATCATTTGGCTAATTTGTTCACCATCATGGGACGGTGTGTCGCGCGCAAGAATTACGTCGATATCTCGAAGGTCAAGGTCACACTCTGAGTTCAAAGATTAAAGATGGCCATCAATGAGCTTGTCTGGGCAATAACTATGTCGTTCATTGTGAGATTTAAAAATCATTTGGCACATTTGTTCACCATCATTGGACGGTGTGTCGCGCGAAAGAATTACATCTATATCTCCAAGGTCAAGGTCATTCTTTGAGTTCAAAGGTAAAAAATTGCCATAAATGAGCTTGTCCGGGCCATAACTATGTCGTTCATTGTGAGATTTTAAAATCATTTGGCATATATGTTCACCATCATTGGACTGTGTGTCGTGCCAAAGAATTACATCGATAACTCCAAGGTCAAGGTCATACTTTGAGTTCAAAGGTCAAAAATGGCCATAAATGAGCTTGTCTGGGCCATAACTATGTCGTTCATTGTGAGATTTTAATATCATTTGGCATATATGTTCACCATCATTGGACGGTGTGTCGTGCGAAAGAATTACGTCGATATCTCCAAGGTCAAGGTCATACTTTGAGTTCAAAGGTCAAAAATGGCCATAAATGAGCTTGTCCAGGCCATAACTATGTGGTTCATTGTGAGATTTAGAAATCATTTGGCATATTTGTTCACCATCATTGGACGGTGTGTTGCACGAAAGAATTACGTTGATAACTCCAAGGTCAAGGTCATACTTTGAGTTCAAAGGTCAAAAATGGCCATGAATGAGCTTGTCCGGGCCATAACTATGTTGTTTATTGTGAGATTTTAAAATCATTTGGCACATTTGTTCACAATTATTGGATGGTGTGTCGGGCGAAAGAATTACGTCGATATCTGCAACATCAAGGTAACACTGTGAGTTCAAAGGTCAAAAATGGCCATAAATGATCTTATCCGGACCATAACTATGTCATTTATTGTGAGATTTTAAAAATACCTGGTACATTTGTTCACAATCATTGGAGGATGTGTCATTCGAAAGAATTATGTCGATAACTTCAAGGTCTAGGTCACACTTGGAGTTAAAAAGTAAAAAAATGGCCATAAATTTGGACGGCACTTCATGCGAAAGAATTCAAGAGTTCAAAGGTCAAAATGGCCATAAAGGATAATGGCATTATAATTCTTAAAAATCGCCATAAATTTGATTCTCTTGTTTTGTGAAGACAGCATGCAAAATAGTCTGTGTCAATGCGGCACGTTCTGTGTCAATGCGGCACGTGGGGGTGTACGTCATGTCTGTGACAAAGCTCTAGTTACTTCTGTTTATTGTTTAAATAATGCTCACTTTCCAGCCATATCAGTAAAAAGGTGATAAACGTTTATTTTGTTTTTAAATTCGCATTATATCTCGACTTTACTCCCCGCAAATTTTCTTAGCGGAGCTCTAATAAGGTCATCCCGCTAAGAAATTTCACACCGGTTAAAGTCGAGATGTAGAGGGAATATTACTATGAAATAAAAGCAAACAACTGTCTTCCTAATATAGCTGGAAAGTGAGCGGAATAAAAAAAAATACAAGTAATAAAGGGTATTAAACGACGAAAAATACCTGCCTCGTCATGGAAGTCTCCATCTTGTTTGTCACGTGATTACCCCCTCTGAAAAATACCATTACTAAAATTGTATCCACCTCTCCGTTCACAGCTTTCAGCTCCTCTGCCTAAAGGCCTACGTGGAGCTACGCAAGCAGTCAGACCTCATTATCAACCTGCTGACCATGATGCTGTCTTGCGGGATACCAGAGCTCCAGTCCCTTGACGACATCAGCTACGTGCGCAAGACGCTTGCAGTAGAGAAAACCGAGGAGGAGGCAGTCATGTACTTTCAGCAGCAGCTGCACATGGCGTACAAGGGACAGTGGACCACAAAGGTGGACTGGATGTTCCACAAGCTCAAAAACTAGCATTTGTGTTCATTGTATGGTGATATTTTTGGAGGGTGAATAATGTGATTTTTTGTTGAGGGGGGGGGGCGATTTTCACAAACGGGTCAAATCATTTAGATCTAAGATTTATTTATTCAGTAATTAATTGACAGAGTTTCATCAAAGTAAAAACTCCAGAGATCTATATATTATCCAATCAAAAGAATCAGAAATGTGTGCAAGATCTTCAACAAGAAAAAAGATCGGAGGAAAATTGCTAGCCATGACGCACTTTTAGCAAAAATAAACGATGAAAGACTCCAGGATATTCCTAAAGATTGACAATAGTATTATCCATTGTGCTGTTTTTCTTATTTTTTTTCTTAAGTGACCGATTCTTATCATTACATGTATCATGAAAGCAAAATAGGCAGGTAAATAAAAAGTGGATATTTCACAATATGAGGTAAAATATTTATTAGGTTTATAAGATTTTAAAGAAATTGATACCTACTGTCCAAAAACTAGGTCACTTGTTGAATCTCTTGTTGAATGTAGTGTCGAAGACAGGGTCACAGGAGTTCAAAAACTAGGTAACTAGGTCAAGTTTTAGAAAAAACTGGCTACCAATGTAGTGGCCATGTATAACTCAATATTAATGGAACATGGTCAGGATATTTAGCAATATCTAGTAATAGCTTCATTTTAGGTAAAAAACTAGGTCATGATGTCAATGCTTAGAAAAAGCTTGTTAACAGTATAGATGCCAGGTTACTGATTCAACCTTGATTACATTTAGTCAGAACGTTTATCTTGACAATGGCAAGGCCATTTTTGAATCAGGATTATGTGGGGTCAAAAATCAGGTCACCAGGCCAATTATTTGATCATTAAAACTCTTGTACTCATGTGAGTTTTTCAGCCCTGGTCATGGCCTTCTTATTTCTTGTTTGAATTTTATTTGTTTGTGTTCACATACTTTTCCTTAATTATTGATTATAATTATGTGTTTAAAAGTGCTCAGTTGAGGAAGAATGCAAATGATCACACGGTTAAAGTTTGCCTTAACTTGAAAATTTGACCAATAAGGTTCTTTAAATTATTTGTGCTTGATCCTTATTGGTTGAAATTTTAAGATAATATTCAAAGATCTAGCTCATTGATATTATAAGATAATGTTTTTTTGCCAGAACTCTTTGATCTGGTAAGGATTTTCCCCTACCTTTAATGACATTGTGCCACTGACAATTGTACTATTTCATACAGATCTGTGATGTATTGTTAATGAATGGGTAGGGGTTGACTACCTTTAATTTTGTTCATTTATTCATGGACTCTAGATGAGACAATATACGCTCCGTGATTTATTCATTATTCATTATAATTTATTTTGTAGCCATATTGTATTCTGTAATCACACGTTCATACGTAATACTATGTTCTGTACATTTTATTCAGATAATTAAATTGTGCATTAAATTTAGTTGGTTTTGTTATCTTCCCAAAAGAGTATTTTGTTTTGTTGAAAATATATTGTAAATAAATGAACAAATCATGACACCTTTTTAGATATCTAATGAAGATGTGCTTGAATAAAGTACATTTTGATATAATATGGCAAAATAATGTGTATGTGATTCGGTCATGACTTATCATGAATCATATCTGATTCAAGCAAAGAAGTTTGTAGGTTTCCTGCTTATGATTATATTCACTAAGATCTGTGGAACTGTACATACGCTTGGACAGTCCAAACAGTGTGAGTAACTGACCGCAATGACAGTCCAAACAGTGTAACTGACCGCAATGCTAGGACAGTCCAAACAGTGTGAGTAACTGACCGCAATGCTATGACTGACATAAAACCAGTAAAAAATCCAACCCCAAAATATTATTATGCCATATATAAATGTGCAAATCTTTTTACTTGGATTAGGCACAATTAATTGGTGTTTTAATTTTTCGCGGCCATTCGATTGGCCTACGTTAAAAAACGAACTTCATTTCCTGTGACTGTAATATTAAAAACATTCAAAGAGCGAACATCTGCGGTGCCTTTGGCGCTTTGATTTAACTTTTTGTTGTGTTCGCTTTTGCTACAGAAGTTGTTTAGCCCTTTCAGTGCGGGAACCTAATTTTGAACGCCTTTGCAAACAGTTTGGATCCTGATGAGACGCCACAGAACGTGGCGTCTCTTCAGGATCCAAACTGTTTGCTATTCTGATAATATTATTTGAAAAAAAATCGAAGAAAATGCTAATTTTAGAAATTCAGCAGACGACATTTTAGCAGACGACAAATTTCCCAGCATGCAAAGGGTTAGTATCATATGTTGTGCGTGTTTTACGCAGTGTTTGCACAACAGTTAAATAAGCGAGTTGGTTCAATTGCCTTTGTATTCTTTGTATGCAATTCACTTAAGTCGAACAAATGTACAATCTAAATTCTTAAATGAAAATATTTGGTAGTAAATTGTTTAACTTTCGATTCATCACAAAACAAGTGTTTTTAACCCTTTCAGTGCGGGAACCGAATTTTAAAGGCCTTTGCAAACAGTTTGGATCCAGATGAGACGCCACAGAACGTGGCGTCTCATCAGGATCCAAACTGTTTGCTGTTCTGATAGTATTCTTTGAAAAAAAAATCGAAGAAAATGCTAATTTTTGAAATACAGCAGACGACATTTTTGCAGACGACAAATTTCCCACCATGCAAAGGATTAACTATGCGAGCTTCAATACACATGCATAGCTCTATAGTAGGCAATTATTCTATCACATAGTGGTTTTGCGTTTTCATGTTACACTTCAAGCGGAACGGAACCGATCTTTTGTTTCAATTGTTCACGTCAAATACTATTTTGGTGGTCATTTGATCGCAAACATATGGTGAAGGTTCTTACAATGAAAACTATTTACTCGTTGAAACACTAAAAGACGTTATTGCAAACAAAGCAATCTCGATGAATTATTAAAAAAAAGACAAGCGTCCAAAATGACTGCGAGTTTGATTCATTCAATAAGGAATATAAAGTGTTCATTATATTTGTCAATGTCCGTAAAATAGAACACAAATGTGATCATTTCAAATAGAAAACGGGAAATATATGGAGATAATTGTAACATGGAATTCTGTAAATGTTTGCGGACGCTTGTGGTTAAGGTATAAATGCACCAAAACTGTTTCATAAACTAAACACATGAAATAATAAATTGTATAATCCTTATTGCGGACGAACTGGCTCATGACAAGGCGGATTACAAAAATATATTGTATTTGCCTAAAGGCTCAGTTTTTAAAATTATCCTTACAGTATTTATGCATGTTTATACTTAATAATTTATTTTTCGCAATTTAAAGCTTTGTGTCAATGTACTCATTGGCAGGGACATTGGTAACGTACAATGACAACGCTTGTTCGACAACATTTTATGTTGCAACATTCATATGAATATATTACAGGGGTCACTGCAACTCTTTCCATTTCAATGAATTGAAGCACAAAAGGAGGGGTTTACACAACACTGATGCAAATTCAAAATAAAAAAAACGTACTTAAACTGAAACTTTGCATCATGGTAATATAGAGTTATATTGTAGTTTGAAAATACAAACTTAGTATTATCTTATATTGTGTTTTTGCAGGGTAACAGGAAATTTCTTAAGGTTTGGACCAAACGATCCGAAACCTTTCGTAATGAAAGGTAATTGCACATAATTATCGTTGTTTAACTTGTCCAGCAGATTTGAAGTTTTTTCCGTTACATTCGGTTTAATGTGATTTGTATTGTGTCATGTTTGTTATTACAATATTTTATGTGTTCGTTTTGTGACCAAAAATTATCAAAATTATAATGGTTTTAATACTGACAAAACAAGGTATCACAATTAAAATAAGTCATCAGGAATTTGACCATAATTACACAAAAATGCATATACCCAGCCTTTTGAACTAATGAGTTTACGTTTTCCTTCAATTAATTGCATTAAATTAGTAATTTTCAGTTTTTGTAAATCATAGACCACGACATCAACGTTTTAGTAAATAATTAATATTGCACAATAACTTTTCCATTGTACATCGGTCTGTCTAGAAATATTTCGGAAAAATAGTATAATATATGGAGAAGCTAATGCAGCAAAAAGTAAGATACATTTGACTCTCTATGGATCTGGAATTGCGTAATATATAAATCCTGATCTCTACACCTAATTATCTGTTTTGATCCTCATTATCTTCTCATTCTTTGTTTTGCCTCGCTTTACAGTGGACGTTTGTTAGACTCAAATCTACAATAATGTTATTTTGGGTATGTTTGTTCTGTCATAAAATACTGTGCTCGAGAATACTCTTATAGTGTACTCAACTAATTATTATGCTCAATTATGTATTTCGCACATTATTTTCTTAAAGCCGAGATGGAGGGAAAACATTTAAGTAAGAAACTGGCGAATCGTCGCTCATTGAAAATTGCGCAACAGGCCAATTAAGTGACTGGCCAATTAATCAGTGAATATATACGATAGCAAAATATATTGGTTTTCGCAAATAATTCCATTAATGACCACATTAATTTTTTTTTTTGCAATTTTATTAAAAACTTTTAGGAACTATATAATTATGCTATTTAACAACTTTATAATGGTATTTACTATTGGAATATTATTGCTTTATGCAATTTTAGTCATGTCCCAAATTTGGGACGCCAGACACATAAGATATCAATATTCATATATATTCCATCGTTTAGTAATGACACATTTACTTCCAAATATGCATGAATGTATTATTTTCTGCATGTTTATTACAATCCAATCACCTGTCTATGAATTGTGAAATATATATCTCGACTTATCACTGGCGATGAAATGCTATGAAACATCTGTCTTGGAGTCCAACATTACACTTCACGCAGATCCGGGTTGACTTTCCGCCACAAAAGGCACACCTTCTAGATAGCTGTGTGTTATTTGGCGTAATGTAGTGGTCGCGCCTGTCTTGCCTGACAGCAACCGGTACTCTGCGCATATTTCCCGCATGAAATCTAGCAGATCCATGGGTTGGTTCTGATATATAGCGGATAACCTGTACAGGACCCATGCATTTTGAACAACCATGTCCGGGATAAACGCAAACAGTGCCCACCACCATTTGTTTATCCGAATACCAATTCTGTAGGTGTTGATATTTTGATCCATACGATCAGCACCTCCTGTACATCTGTTGTATTCCGCTATAACGTTTGGCTGTTGCAATTCTATAATCTTTCTTTTACGTTTTGACCAACGCTGGACCTTGTTTACTGGAGTGATTTTGTGGCAGTTCGTGCCCATATATACAAGGTTGTTGTCATTCCATTCCACAATCAAGGCCTGACCATCAGCAAGAAGTTGGTTCCCTGTCAAATTGTTTATATTGCCCCGAGGTCTTCATCTACGCTATCCTCATCACAATTTGTAGCATCTTCTGGTCCAGTCATGAACACATCAGCTTCTTGAAAGTCTGTATCATCTTCAAGAAGATGCAACACATCATTTAGAGTGAGCCTGTTAACATAAATTTATATAAATGTAGTTGTAAAATATTATCATTTGTTATTTTTACAGACCATACTTAATCTCAATTTTACAATATGTGCTTAGCGTCCCATATTTGGGACATCATATTGATTAGTAAAAAGTCAAGGGAAAATAAGTAAATACTTATATTTCCATTAGTATACATTATAAAAAACACATATTTCAATATTACAAATCTATAATTTTGACTTTATTATAAAAATGGTAAAATTTAGCATAAATAAATACATACCTTTTTTTAGCCATCGTCAGTCCAAGAAAAAATTGCCCCTTGTCGTCAAATGCAGCCTTATGAATGCATGAAATCTCTTTCTGTTTCATCTCTAATTGGTGTTACCTGATACAAAGGACTGATAGCACAGCCACACAACAGAGATAACTGTATACTTATTACTGAAATAATAAACACTGACCAGATTTCCTAGCTGTCCCAAATATGGGACGCTAGACATTAATGGGTTAACACTCAAAATAGCCTTTCTTCCCGTATAATGCGTATTAACCTTTAAAATTTGAGGTTATACAACTGCTAGTACGGTAAAGTACGGTATACAGTCTAGTTGCTATAACCGGATCAGTAGCTTTATAAAGTTTGCTGGTAAAAAACAATTAATGGTTTGATACTTCTATTATACCAGTTTAATGAAACATTATCTTTGCTTTCTGTTAAAGCAAACTTTAATTTTTAAAATGCAGCCAATATCTTTTTGTGGCACGTTGTTTCGGAATTCATGTATTAACATATCACTTGTAGCCATAACGGATCACGTGATCAAAACCACTCATGGGGCATCTCAAACGCTTTTTGAACTGCCAAAACATGAAACTTGTACTTGTATACTGTGAGTAAAACATTGTATAAAGCTGATATGCTAATAAATCGTGATAATGCTGTGTTTGATATAGTATTGTACGTATTGCAAGCCGTGGAAATAGCCATAGCAAAGTATGCACTATACTGGAAAAAACCACTTACCATTTCAACCTGGCCCATTTTATCCACACATGGTAGTTTCATTCCATTAATTACATTTGCTATGTGATGTGATTTACAAAGGATTATCAATAGGTCAGTTTTGTTTTAGCAGCAATAAGTGGGTTTCTCCTAAGCTTCTATAGAGAAACATATTTGGTTTCATTATGAATTATTTGTTTAATGTCTTCTAGAAACAAACTTGTGAAGGAAGATTCCTTTTACCTAATGTTGCAATAAAAATAATGTAATTATCTACGAAAGAAAGCACACACTATGGCTAGGTGTAAATATCTTAGCATTTCAAATATCGAAGGACATCTATATAAGTGCTTATTTATGTACATGTATATGTCGCACATACTTGAGACTTTATATCATACAACGAAGGAAACAAAGAATGAAACTTACAAAGCATTGATAATTGCATAGCTTTGCCCTAAAACATATCGGGACGGCTTTAGTTAGACTGGCAAAAGGCTTTCTGAATCATCAGCAACAACATATCAATGAGGTATGACAATGTCTAATGTGGGCATGCACATGGTGGGACGCTTAGACAAGGCTCTCTCTTGTAACAATCACATACCTAGAGTGCAAAGTCCAATAGTGTTAAAAAACCAGCCAGACAATGTGCCTTGAATAAGGCTTACAGACAA